>NC_092238.1:57984067-58064067 GCF_036320965.1 Panulirus ornatus
GGGGTGAAAGAATACTTCCCACGTATTCCTCGCGTGTCGTAGAAAGCGACTAAGGGGACGGGAGCGGGGGGCCGGAAATCCTCCCCTCCTTGTATTAACTTTCTAAAATGGGAAACAGAAGAAGGAGTCACGCGGGGAGTGCTCATCCTCCTCGAAGGCTCAGAGTGGGGTGCCTAAATGTGTGTGGATGTAACCACGACGTGAAAAAAGGAGAGATAGGTAGTATGTTTGAGGAAAGGAACCTGGATGTTTTGGCTCTGAGTGAAACGAAGCTCAAGGGTAAGGGGGAAGAGTGGTTTGGGAATGTCTGGGGAGTAAAGTCAGGGGTTAGTGAGAGGACAAAAGCAAGGGAAGGAGTAGCAATACTCCTGAAACAGGAGTTGTGGGAGTATGTGATAGAATGTAAGAAAGTAAATTCTCGATTAATATGGGTAAAACTGAAAGTTGATGGAGAGAGGTGGGTGATTATTGGTGCATATGCACCTGGGCATGAGAAGAAAGATCATGAGAGGCAAGTGTTTTGGGAGCAGCTGAATGAGTGTGTTAGTGGTTTTGATGCACGAGACCGGGTTATAGTGATGGGTGATTTGAATGCAAAGGTGAGTAATGTGGCAGTTGAGGGAATAATTGGTGTACATGGGGTGTTCAGTGTTGTAAATGGAAATGGTGAAGAGCTTGTAGATTTATGTGCTGAAAAAGGACTGATGATTGGGAATACCTGGTTTAAAAAGCGAGATATACATAAGTATACTTATGTAAGTAGGAGAGATGGCCAGAGAACGTTATTGGATTACGTGTTAATTGACAGGCGTGCGAAAGAGAGACTTTTGGATGTTAATGTGCTGAGAGGTGCAACTGGAGGGATGTCTGATCATTATCTTGTGGAGGCAAAGGTGAAGATTTGTATGGGTTTTCAGAAAAGAAGAGTGATTGTTGGGGTGAAGAGGGTGGTGAGAGTAAGTGAGCTTGGGATGGAGACCTGTGTGAGGAAGTACCAGGAGAGACTGAATACAGAATGGAAAAAGGTGAGAACAATGGAAGTAAGGGGAGTGGGGGAGGAATGGGATGTATTTAGGGAATCAGTGATGGATTGCGCAAAAGATGCTTGTGGCATGAGAAAAGTGGGAGGTGGGTTGATTAGAAAGGGTAGTGAGTGGTGGGATGAAGAAGTAAGAGTATTAGTGAAAGAGAAGAGAGAGGCATTTGGACGATTTTTGCAGGGAAAAAATGCAACTGAGTGGGAGATGTATAAAAGAAAGAGACAGGAGGTCAAGAGAAAGGTGCAAGAGGTGAAAAAAAGGGCAAATGAGAGTTGGGATGAGAGAGTATCATTAAATTTTAGGGAGAATAAAAAGATGTTCTGGAGGGAGGTAAATAAAGTGCGTAAGACAAGGGAGCAAATGGGAACTTCAGTGAAGGGTGCAAATGGGGAGGTGATAACAAGTAGTGGTGATGTGAGAAGGAGATGGAGTGAGTATTTTGAAGGATTGTTGAATGTGTTTAATTATAGAGTGGCAGATATAGGATGTTTTGGTCGAGGTGGTGTGCAAAGTGAGAGGGTTGGGGAAAATGATTTGGTAAACAGAGAAGAGGTAGTGAAAGCTTTGCGGAAGATGAAAGCCGGCAAGGCAGCAGGTTTGGATGGAATTGCAGTGGAATTTATCAAAAAAGGGGGTGACTGTATTGTTGACTGGTTGGTAAGGTTATTTAATGTATGTATGACTCATGGTGAGGTGCCTGAGGATTGGCGGAATGCGTGCATAGTGCCATTGTACAAAGGCAAAGGGGATAAGAGTGAGTGCTCAAATTACAGAGGTATAAGTTTGTTGAGTATTCCTGGGAAAGTATATGGGAGGGTATTGATTGAGAGGGTGAAGGCATGTACAGAGCATCAGATTGGGGAAGAGCAGTGTGGTTTCAGAAGTGGTAGAGGATGTGTGGATCAGGTGTTTGCTTTGAAGAATGTATGTGAGAAATACTTAGAAAAGGAAATGGATTTGTATGTAGCATTTATGGATCTGGAGAAGGCATATGATAGAGTTGATAGAGATGCTCTGTGGAAGGTATTAAGAATATATGGTGTGGGTGGCAAGTTGTTAGAAGCAGTGAAAAGTTTTTATCGAGGATGTAAGGCATGTGTACGTGTAGGAAGAGAGGAAAGTGATTGGTTCTCAGTGAATGTAGGTTTGCGGCAGGGGTGTGTGATGTCTCCATGGTTGTTTAATTTGTTTATGGATGGGGTTGTTAGGGAGGTAAATGCAAGAGTTTTGGAAAGAGGGGCAAGTATGAAGTCTGTTGGGGATGAGAGAGCTTGGGAAGTGAGTCAGTTGTTGTTCGCTGATGATACAGCGCTGGTAGCTGATTCATGTGAGAAACTGCAGAAGCTGGTGACTGAGTTTGGTAAAGTGTGTGGAAGAAGAAAGTTAAGAGTAAATGTGAATAAGAGCAAGGTTATTAGGTACAGTAGGGTTGAGGGTCAAGTCAATTGGGAGGTGAGTTTGAATGGAGAAAAACTGGAGGAAGTGAAGTGTTTTAGATATCTGGGAGTGGATCTGGCAGCGGATGGAACCATGGAAGCGGAAGTGGATCAAAGTGTGAGGGAGGGGGCGAAAATTCGGGGGGCCTTGAAGAATGTGTGGAAGTCGAGAACATTATCTCGGAAAGCAAAAATGGGTATGTTTGAAGGAATAGTGGTTCCAACAATGTTGTATGGGTGCGAGGCGTGGGCTATGGATAGAGTAGTGCGCAGGAGGATGGATGTGCTGGAAATGAGATGTTTGAGGACAATGTGTGGTGTGAGGTGGTTTGATCGAGTGAGTAACGTAAGGGTAAGAGAGATGTGTGGAAATAAAAAGAGCGTGGTTGAGAGAGCAGAAGAGGGTGTTTTGAAGTGGTTTGGGCACATGGAGAGAATCAGTGAGGAAAGATTGACCAAGAGGATATATGTGTCGAAGGTGGAGGGAACGAGGAGAAGAGGGAGACCAAATTGGAGGTGGAAAGATGGAGTGAAAAAGACTTTGTGTGATCGGGGCCTGAACATGCAGGAGGGTGAAAGGAGGGCAAAGAATAGAGTGAATTGGAACGATGTGGTATACCGGGGTTGACGTGCTGTCAGTGGATTGAATCAAGGCATGTGAAGCGGCTGGGGTAAACCATGGAAAGCTGTGTAGGTGTGTATATTTGCTTGTGTGGACGTATGTATATACATGTGTATGGGGGTGGGTTGGGCCATTTCTTTCGTCTGTTTCCTTGCGCTACCTCGCAAACGCGGGAGACAGCGACAAAGTATAATAATAATAATATAATATATATATATATATATATATATATATATATATATATATATATATATATATATATATATATATATATAAATGTATATATATATATATATATATATATATATATATATATATATATATATATATATATATATATATATATATATATATATATATATATATATATATATATATATATATATATATATATATATATATATATATATATATATATATATATATATTATTTTTTCTAGAATTTTGCTTTTTCGCTATCCCCCGCGTTAGCGAGATAGCGCAAGGAAACAGATGAAAGAATGACCCAACCCACCCACATACACATGTATATACATACATGTCTACACACACACATATACATACCTATACATCTCAACGTATACATATACATACACACACAGACATATACATATATACACATGTACATAATTCATACTGTCTACCATTATTCATTCCCATCGCTACCCGCCACACATGAAATAAAAACCCCTTACCCCCTCATGTGCGCGAGGTAACACTAGGGAAAGACCACAAAGGCCACATTCGTTCATACTCAGTCTCTAGCTGTTATGTAATAATGCACCGAAACCACAGCTCCCTTTCCACATCCAGGCCCCACAAAAATTTCCAAGGTTACCCCAAACGCTTCACAAGCCCTGGTTCAATCCATTGACAGCACGCCGACCCTGGTATACCCCATCGTTCCAATTCACTTTATTCCTTGAACGCCTTTCACTCTCCTGCATGTTCAGGCTCCGATAACTCAAAATCTTTTTCACTCCATCTTTCCACCTCCAGTTTGGTCTCCCACTTCTCCTCGCTCTCTCCACCTCAAACACATATATCCTCTTGGTCAATCTTTCCTCACTCATTGTCTCCATGTGATCAAACCATTTCAAAACACCCTCTTCTGCTCTCTCAACCACACATGTCTCTCATCCTATTATTACTTACTTGATTAAACCACCTCACACCACATATTGTCCTCAAACATCTCATCCCAGAACATCCACCCTCCTCCGCACAACTCTACCCATAGCCCACGCCTGCCAATCATAAAACATTGTTGGAACCACAATTACTTCAAACATACACATTTTTGCTTTCCCAGATAATATTCTCGACTTCCACGCATCCTGCAACGCTCCCAGAACTTTCGCCCCCTTCCTCACCCTGCGACTCATTTCCGCTTTCATGGTTCCATTCGCTGCCAAATCCACTCCCAGATTTCTAAAACACTTCACTCCCGCCAGTTTTTCCATTCAAACTTAGCTCCCAGTTCACTTGTCCCTCAATCCTACCGTACTTAATAACCTTCCTCTTATTCACATTTACTCTCAACTTTCTTCTTTCACACACTTTACCAAACTCGATCACCAGCTTCTGCAGTTTTTCACAAAAATCAAGCACCAGCGATATATCGTCAGCGAACAACAACTGACTCACTTCCCAAGCTCTTTCCTCCATAACAGACTGCATACTTTCCCTCTTTCCAAAACTCTTGCATTAACCTCCCTCACAACCTCATCCATGAACAAATTAAAGAACCATGGAGACATCATACACACCTGCGCAAAACTACATTCACTGAGGACCAATCACTTTCCATTCTTCCTACACGTACGCATGCCTTACATTTTCGAGAAAAAATTTTCACTGCTTCTAAGAACTTGACTCCCACACAATATATTCTTAATAACTTCCACAAAGCATTTCTATCAACTCTATCATATGCCTTCTCCAGATCCATAAATGTTATATACAAATCCATTTGCTTTTCTAAGTATTTCTCACATACATTCTTCAAAGCAAACACCTTATCCACACAGCCTCTACCAATTCTGAAACCACACTGCTCTTCCCCAATCTGATGCTCTGTACATCTCTTAACCCTATCAATCAATACCCTCCCATATAACTTCCCAGGAATACTCGCCAGACTTATACCTCTGTAATTTGAGCACTCACTTCTATCCCCTTTGCCTTTGTACAATGGTACTATGCAAGCATTTCGCCAATCCTCAGGCACCTTACAATGAGTCTTAAATACATTAGATAACCTTACCAACCAGTCAAGAATACAGTCACCCCCTCTTTTAATAAATTCCACTGTAATACCATCCAAACTCGCTGCCTTGTCGGCTTTCAGCTTCTTCAAAGCTTTTATTACCTCTTCTCTGGTTAACAAATCATTTCCCCTAATCCCCTCACATTGCACACCAACTTGACCAAAACACCCTATATCTGCCACTCTATCATCAAACACATTCAATAAGCCTTCAAAATACTCAATCCATCTCCATCTTATATCACCACTACTTGTTATCACCTCCCCATTAGCTCCCGTCACTGAAGTTCCCATTTTTTCCCTTGTCTTACGCACTTTGTTTACCTCCTCCCAAAACAGCATTTTATTCTCCCTAAAATTTAATGATACTTTCTCACCCCACCTCTCATTTACCCTCTTTTTCACCTCCTGCACCTTTCTCTTGACCTCCTTCCTCTTTCTTTTATACATCTCCCACTCATTTACAATATTTTCCTGCAAAAAAGGTCCAAATGCCTCTCTCCTCTCTTTCAATAATGATCTGACTTCTTCATCCTACCACTTTCTAATCTGCCCACCTCCCACGCTTCTCATGCCAGAAGCATCTTTTGCGCAAGCCATCACTACTTCCCTAAATACATCCCATTCCTCGCCCACTCTCCTTACGTCCTTTCTTCTCACGTTTTTCCATTCTGTACTCAGTCTCTCCTGGTACTTCCTCGCACAAGTCTCCTTCCCAAGCTCACTTACTCTCACCACTCACTTCACCCCAATATTCTCTCTCTTTTTCTGAAAACCTCTACATATTTTCACCTTCGCCTCCACAAGATAATGGTCAGACATCCATCCAGTTGCACCTGGCAGCACATTAACTTCCAAAAGTCTCTCTTCCTCGCGCCTATAAATTAATACGCAATCCAATAATGATCTATGACCATCTCTCCTACTTACATAGGTATACTTATGTATATCTCTCTTTTTAAACCAGGCATTTCCAATCATCAGTCCATTTTCAGCACATAAGTCTAGAAGCTCTTAATCATTTCCATTTGCAATACTGAAGACCCCATGTACACCAATTATTGCCTTAACTGCAACATTACTCACCATTGCATTGAAATCGCCCATCACTATAACCCGGTCTCGTGTATAAAAATTAATGACACATTCACTCAGCTCCTCCCAATCACTTTCCTCACATGATCTTTCTTCTCATGCCCAAGTGAATATGCACCTATAACAACACATCTCTCTCCAATCCAATTTCAGTTTTACCCACATCAATTTGGAGTTTACTTTCTTACACTCTATCATGTACTCTAACCACTCCTGTTTCTGGAATAGTGCAACTCTTTCCCTTGCTCTTGTCCTCTCACTAACCAGTTACTTTACTCTCAATACATTTCCAAACCACTCTTCCCTTTTACCCTTGAGCTTCGTTTCAAACAGAGCCAAGACCTCCAGGTTCCTTTCCTCAAACATACTACCAATCTCTCCATTTCTCTAATATATATATATATATATATATATATATATATATATATATATATATATATATATATATATATATATATATATATATATATATATATATATATATATATATATATATATATATATATATATATATATATATATATATATATATATATATATATATGTATATATATATATATATATATATATATATATATATATATATATATATATATATATATATATATATATATATATATATATATATATATATATATATATATATATATATATATATATATATATATATATATATATATATATATATATATATATATCAATCAATATCCTCCCATATAATTTACCAGGAATACTCAACAAACTTATACCTCTGTAATTTGAGCACTCACTCTTATCCCCTTTCCCTTTGTACTATGCACCTTTCCGCCAATCCTCAGGCACCTCACCCTGAGTCATACATACATTAAATAACCTTACCAACCAGTCAACAATACAGTCATCCCCTTTTTTAATAAATTCCACTGCAATACCATCCAAACCTGCTGCCTTGCCGGCTTTCATCTTCCGCAAAGCTTTTCCTACCTCTTCTCTGTTTACCAAATCATTTTCCCTAACCCTCTCATTTTGCACACCACCTCGACCAAAACACCCTATATCTGCCACTCTATCATCAAACACATTCAACAAACCTTCAAAATACTCACTCCATCTCCTTCTCACATCACCACTACTTGTTATCACCTCCCCATTTGCGCCCTTCACTGAAGTTCCCATTTGCTCCCTTGTCTTACGCACTTTATTTACCTCCTTCCAGAACATTTTTTTATTCTCCCGAAAATTTAATGATACTCTCTCACCCCAACTCTCATTTGCCCTTTTTTTCACCTCTTGCACCTTTCTCTTGACCTCCTGTCTCTTTCTTTTATACATCTCCCACTCAATTTCATTTTTTCCCTGCTAAAATCGTCCAAATGCCTCTCTCTTCTCTTTCACTAATACTCTTACTTCTTCATCCCACCACTCACTACCCTTTCTAATCAACCCACCTCCCACTCTTCTCATGCCACAAGCATCTTTTGCGCAATCCATCTCTGATTCCCTAAATACATCCCATTCCTCCCCCACTCCCCTTACTTCCATTGTTCTCACCTTTTTCCATTCTGTACTCAGTCTCTCCTGGTACTTCCTCACACAAGTCTCCTTCCAAGCTCACTTACTCTCACCACCCTCTTCACCCCAACATTCACTCTACTTTTCTGAAAACCCATACAAATCTTCACCTTAGCCTCCACAAGATAATGATCAGACATCCCTCCAGTTGCACATCTCAGCACATTAACATCCAAAAGTCTCTCTTTCGCGCGCCTGTCAATTAACACGTAATCCAATAACGCTCTCTGGCCATCTCTCCTACTTACATAAGTATACTTATGTATATCTCGCTTTTTAAACAAGGTATTCCCAATCATCAGTCCTTTTTCAGCACATAAATCTACAAGCTCTTCACCATTTCCATTTACAACACTGAACACCCCATGTATACCAATTATTCCCTCAACTGCCATATTACTCACCTTTGCATTCAAATCACCCATCACATAACCCGGTATCTGCATCAAAAACCCTTAACATACACTCAAATCAGCTGCTCCCAAAACACTTGCCTCTCATGATCTTTCTTTTTCATGCCCCGGTGCATATGCACCAATATCCCCATCTCTCTCCATCAACTTCAGTTTACCCCATATTAATCGAGAATTTCCTTCTGTACATTCTATCATATACTCCACAACTCCATTTTTTCAGGGAGTATTGCACTCCTTCCTTGCTCTTGTCGTCTCACTAACCCCTGACTTTACTCCCAAGACATTCTCCAACCATCTTCCCCTTACCCTTTAACCAAAGCCAAAACAGCCAGGTTCCTTTCCTCCAAAACGTACTACCTATCTCGGAAAGCAAAATGGTTGTTTGAGGAATAGTGTTTTCCAACAATGTTGTATGGTTGCGAGCGTGGGCTAGGGATAGATGTGCGCAGGGGGGATGGAGTCAGAAATGAGACTGTTTGAGACAATGTGTGGTGTGAGGTGGTTTACGAGTAATAACGTAAGGTAAGAGTTGATAGAGATGCTCTGTGGAAGGTATTAAGAATATATGGTGTGGGTGGCAAGTTGTTAGAAGCAGTGAAAAGTTTTTATCGAGGATGTAAGGCATGTGTACGTGTAGGAAGAGAGGAAAGTGATTGGTTCTCAGTGAATGTAGGTTTGCGGCAGGGGTGTGTGATGTCTCCATGGTTGTTTAATTTGTTTATGGATGGGGTTGTTAGGGAGGTAAATGCAAGAGTTTTGGAAAGAGGGGCAAGTATGAAGTCTGTTGGGGATGAGAGAGCTTGGGAAGTGAGTCAGTTGTTGTTCGCTGATGATACAGCGCTGGTAGCTGATTCATGTGAGAAACTGCAGAAGCTGGTGACTGAGTTTGGTAAAGTGTGTGGAAGAAGAAAGTTAAGAGTAAATGTGAATAAGAGCAAGGTTATTAGGTACAGTAGGGTTGAGGGTCAAGTCAATTGGGAGGTGAGTTTGAATGGAGAAAAACTGGAGGAAGTGAAGTGTTTTAGATATCTGGGAGTGGATCTGGCAGCGGATGGAACCATGGAAGCGGAAGTGGATCAAAGTGTGAGGGAGGGGGCGAAAATTCGGGGGGCCTTGAAGAATGTGTGGAAGTCGAGAACATTATCTCGGAAAGCAAAAATGGGTATGTTTGAAGGAATAGTGGTTCCAACAATGTTGTATGGGTGCGAGGCGTGGGCTATGGATAGAGTAGTGCGCAGGAGGATGGATGTGCTGGAAATGAGATGTTTGAGGACAATGTGTGGTGTGAGGTGGTTTGATCGAGTGAGTAACGTAAGGGTAAGAGAGATGTGTGGAAATAAAAAGAGCGGGGTTGAGAGAGCAGAAGAGGGTGTTTTGAAGTGGTTTGGGCACATGGAGAGAATCAGTGAGGAAAGATTGACCAAGAGGATATATGTGTCGAAGGTGGAGGGAACGAGGAGAAGAGGGAGACCAAATTGGAGGTGGAAAGATGGAGTGAAAAAGACTTTGTGTGATCGGGGCCTGAACATGCAGGAGGGTGAAAGGAGGGCAAAGAATAGAGTGAATTGGAACGATGTGGTATACCGGGGTTGACGTGCTGTCAGTGGATTGAATCAAGGCATGTGAAGCGGCTGGGGTAAACCATGGAAAGCTGTGTAGGTGTGTATATTTGCTTGTGTGGACGTATGTATATACATGTGTATGGGGGTGGGTTGGGCCATTTCTTTCGTCTGTTTCCTTGCGCTACCTCGCAAACGCGGGAGACAGCGACAAAGTATAATAATAATAATATAATATATATATATATATATATATATATATATATATATATATATATATATATATATATATATATATATATATAAATGTATATATATATATATATATATATATATATATATATATATATATATATATATATATATATATATATATATATATATATATATATATATATATATATATATATATATATATATATATATATATATATATATATATATATATATATATATATATTATTTTTTCTAGAATTTTGCTTTTTCGCTATCCCCCGCGTTAGCGAGATAGCGCAAGGAAACAGATGAAAGAATGACCCAACCCACCCACATACACATGTATATACATACATGTCTACACACACACATATACATACCTATACATCTCAACGTATACATATACATACACACACAGACATATACATATATACACATGTACATAATTCATACTGTCTACCATTATTCATTCCCATCGCTACCCGCCACACATGAAATAAAAACCCCTTACCCCCTCATGTGCGCGAGGTAACACTAGGGAAAGACCACAAAGGCCACATTCGTTCATACTCAGTCTCTAGCTGTTATGTAATAATGCACCGAAACCACAGCTCCCTTTCCACATCCAGGCCCCACAAAAATTTCCAAGGTTACCCCAAACGCTTCACAAGCCCTGGTTCAATCCATTGACAGCACGCCGACCCTGGTATACCCCATCGTTCCAATTCACTTTATTCCTTGAACGCCTTTCACTCTCCTGCATGTTCAGGCTCCGATAACTCAAAATCTTTTTCACTCCATCTTTCCACCTCCAGTTTGGTCTCCCACTTCTCCTCGCTCTCTCCACCTCAAACACATATATCCTCTTGGTCAATCTTTCCTCACTCATTGTCTCCATGTGATCAAACCATTTCAAAACACCCTCTTCTGCTCTCTCAACCACACATGTCTCTCATCCTATTATTACTTACTTGATTAAACCACCTCACACCACATATTGTCCTCAAACATCTCATCCCAGAACATCCACCCTCCTCCGCACAACTCTACCCATAGCCCACGCCTGCCAATCATAAAACATTGTTGGAACCACAATTACTTCAAACATACACATTTTTGCTTTCCCAGATAATATTCTCGACTTCCACGCATCCTGCAACGCTCCCAGAACTTTCGCCCCCTTCCTCACCCTGCGACTCATTTCCGCTTTCATGGTTCCATTCGCTGCCAAATCCACTCCCAGATTTCTAAAACACTTCACTCCCGCCAGTTTTTCCATTCAAACTTAGCTCCCAGTTCACTTGTCCCTCAATCCTACCGTACTTAATAACCTTCCTCTTATTCACATTTACTCTCAACTTTCTTCTTTCACACACTTTACCAAACTCGATCACCAGCTTCTGCAGTTTTTCACAAAAATCAAGCACCAGCGATATATCGTCAGCGAACAACAACTGACTCACTTCCCAAGCTCTTTCCTCCATAACAGACTGCATACTTTCCCTCTTTCCAAAACTCTTGCATTAACCTCCCTCACAACCTCATCCATGAACAAATTAAAGAACCATGGAGACATCATACACACCTGCGCAAAACTACATTCACTGAGGACCAATCACTTTCCATTCTTCCTACACGTACGCATGCCTTACATTTTCGAGAAAAAATTTTCACTGCTTCTAAGAACTTGACTCCCACACAATATATTCTTAATAACTTCCACAAAGCATTTCTATCAACTCTATCATATGCCTTCTCCAGATCCATAAATGTTATATACAAATCCATTTGCTTTTCTAAGTATTTCTCACATACATTCTTCAAAGCAAACACCTTATCCACACAGCCTCTACCAATTCTGAAACCACACTGCTCTTCCCCAATCTGATGCTCTGTACATCTCTTAACCCTATCAATCAATACCCTCCCATATAACTTCCCAGGAATACTCGCCAGACTTATACCTCTGTAATTTGAGCACTCACTTCTATCCCCTTTGCCTTTGTACAATGGTACTATGCAAGCATTTCGCCAATCCTCAGGCACCTTACAATGAGTCTTAAATACATTAGATAACCTTACCAACCAGTCAAGAATACAGTCACCCCCTCTTTTAATAAATTCCACTGTAATACCATCCAAACTCGCTGCCTTGTCGGCTTTCAGCTTCTTCAAAGCTTTTATTACCTCTTCTCTGGTTAACAAATCATTTCCCCTAATCCCCTCACATTGCACACCAACTTGACCAAAACACCCTATATCTGCCACTCTATCATCAAACACATTCAATAAGCCTTCAAAATACTCAATCCATCTCCATCTTATATCACCACTACTTGTTATCACCTCCCCATTAGCTCCCGTCACTGAAGTTCCCATTTTTTCCCTTGTCTTACGCACTTTGTTTACCTCCTCCCAAAACAGCATTTTATTCTCCCTAAAATTTAATGATACTTTCTCACCCCACCTCTCATTTACCCTCTTTTTCACCTCCTGCACCTTTCTCTTGACCTCCTTCCTCTTTCTTTTATACATCTCCCACTCATTTACAATATTTTCCTGCAAAAAAGGTCCAAATGCCTCTCTCCTCTCTTTCAATAATGATCTGACTTCTTCATCCTACCACTTTCTAATCTGCCCACCTCCCACGCTTCTCATGCCAGAAGCATCTTTTGCGCAAGCCATCACTACTTCCCTAAATACATCCCATTCCTCGCCCACTCTCCTTACGTCCTTTCTTCTCACGTTTTTCCATTCTGTACTCAGTCTCTCCTGGTACTTCCTCGCACAAGTCTCCTTCCCAAGCTCACTTACTCTCACCACTCACTTCACCCCAATATTCTCTCTCTTTTTCTGAAAACCTCTACATATTTTCACCTTCGCCTCCACAAGATAATGGTCAGACATCCATCCAGTTGCACCTGGCAGCACATTAACTTCCAAAAGTCTCTCTTCCTCGCGCCTATAAATTAATACGCAATCCAATAATGATCTATGACCATCTCTCCTACTTACATAGGTATACTTATGTATATCTCTCTTTTTAAACCAGGCATTTCCAATCATCAGTCCATTTTCAGCACATAAGTCTAGAAGCTCTTAATCATTTCCATTTGCAATACTGAAGACCCCATGTACACCAATTATTGCCTTAACTGCAACATTACTCACCATTGCATTGAAATCGCCCATCACTATAACCCGGTCTCGTGTATAAAAATTAATGACACATTCACTCAGCTCCTCCCAATCACTTTCCTCACATGATCTTTCTTCTCATGCCCAAGTGAATATGCACCTATAACAACACATCTCTCTCCAATCCAATTTCAGTTTTACCCACATCAATTTGGAGTTTACTTTCTTACACTCTATCATGTACTCTAACCACTCCTGTTTCTGGAATAGTGCAACTCTTTCCCTTGCTCTTGTCCTCTCACTAACCAGTTACTTTACTCTCAATACATTTCCAAACCACTCTTCCCTTTTACCCTTGAGCTTCGTTTCAAACAGAGCCAAGACCTCCAGGTTCCTTTCCTCAAACATACTACCAATCTCTCCATTTCTCTAATATATATATATATATATATATATATATATATATATATATATATATATATATATATATATATATATATATATATATATATATATATATATATATATATATATATATATATATATATATATATATATATATATATATATATATATATATATATATATATATATATATATATATATATATATATATATATATATATATATATATATATATATATATATATATATATATATATATATATATATATATATATATATATATATATATATATATATATATATATATATATATATATATATATATATATATATATATATCAATCAATATCCTCCCATATAATTTACCAGGAATACTCAACAAACTTATACCTCTGTAATTTGAGCACTCACTCTTATCCCCTTTCCCTTTGTACTATGCACCTTTCCGCCAATCCTCAGGCACCTCACCCTGAGTCATACATACATTAAATAACCTTACCAACCAGTCAACAATACAGTCATCCCCTTTTTTAATAAATTCCACTGCAATACCATCCAAACCTGCTGCCTTGCCGGCTTTCATCTTCCGCAAAGCTTTTCCTACCTCTTCTCTGTTTACCAAATCATTTTCCCTAACCCTCTCATTTTGCACACCACCTCGACCAAAACACCCTATATCTGCCACTCTATCATCAAACACATTCAACAAACCTTCAAAATACTCACTCCATCTCCTTCTCACATCACCACTACTTGTTATCACCTCCCCATTTGCGCCCTTCACTGAAGTTCCCATTTGCTCCCTTGTCTTACGCACTTTATTTACCTCCTTCCAGAACATTTTTTTATTCTCCCGAAAATTTAATGATACTCTCTCACCCCAACTCTCATTTGCCCTTTTTTTCACCTCTTGCACCTTTCTCTTGACCTCCTGTCTCTTTCTTTTATACATCTCCCACTCAATTTCATTTTTTCCCTGCTAAAATCGTCCAAATGCCTCTCTCTTCTCTTTCACTAATACTCTTACTTCTTCATCCCACCACTCACTACCCTTTCTAATCAACCCACCTCCCACTCTTCTCATGCCACAAGCATCTTTTGCGCAATCCATCTCTGATTCCCTAAATACATCCCATTCCTCCCCCACTCCCCTTACTTCCATTGTTCTCACCTTTTTCCATTCTGTACTCAGTCTCTCCTGGTACTTCCTCACACAAGTCTCCTTCCCAAGCTCACTTACTCTCACCACCCTCTTCACCCCAACATTCACTCTAATTTTCTGAAAACCCATACAAATCTTCACCTTAGCCTCCACAAGATAATGATCAGACATCCCTCCAGTTGCACATCTCAGCACATTAACATCCAAAAGTCTCTCTTTCGCGCGCCTGTCAATTAACACGTAATCCAATAACGCTCTCTGGCCATCTCTCCTACTTACATAAGTATACTTATGTATATCTCGCTTTTTAAACAAGGTATTCCCAATCATCAGTCCTTTTTCAGCACATAAATCTACAAGCTCTTCACCATTTCCATTTACAACACTGAACACCCCATGTATACCAATTATTCCCTCAACTGCCATATTACTCACCTTTGCATTCAAATCACCCATCACTATAACCCGGTCTCGTGCATCAAAACCATTAACACACTCATTCAGCTGCTCCCAAAACACTTGCCTCTCATGATCTTTCTTCTCATGCCCAGGTGCATATGCACCAATAATCACCCATCTCTCTCCATCAACTTTCAGTTTTACCCATATTAATCGAGAATTTACTTCCTTACATTCTATCACATACTCCCACAACTCCTGTTTCAGGAGTATTGCTACTCCTTCCCTTGCTCTTGTCTTCTCACTAACCCCTGACTTTACTCCCAAGACATTCCCAAACCACTCTTCCCCTTTACCCTTTACCAGAGCCAAAACATCCAGGTTCCTTTCCTCAAACATACTACCTATCTCGGAAAGCAAAAATGGGTATGTTTGAAGGAATAGTGGTTCCAACAATGTTGTATGGTTGCGAGGCGTGGGCTATGGATAGAGTTGTGCGCAGGAGGATGGATGTGCTGGAAATGAGATGTTTGAGGACAATGTGTGGTGTGAGGTGGTTTGATCGAGTAAGTAACGTAAGGGTAAGAGAGATGTGTGGAAATAAAAAGAGCGTGGTTGAGAGAGCAGAAGAGGGTGTTTTGAAATGGTTTGGGCACATGGAGAGAATGAGTGAGGAAAGATTGACCAAGAGAATATATGTGTCGGAGGTGGAGGGAACGAGGAGAAGAGGGAGACCAAATTGGAGGTGGAAAGATGGAGTGAAAAAGATTTTGTGTGATCGGGGCCTGAACATGCAGGAGGGTGAAAGGAGGGCAAGGAATAGAGTGAATTGGAGCGATGTGGTATACCGGGTTGACGTGCTGTCAGTGGATTGAATCAAGGCATGTGAAACGT
Organism: Panulirus ornatus; assembly: GCF_036320965.1. Classification (NCBI taxonomy): domain Eukaryota; kingdom Metazoa; phylum Arthropoda; class Malacostraca; order Decapoda; family Palinuridae; genus Panulirus; species Panulirus ornatus. The sequence continues at coordinate 58,000,270 of NC_092238.1, forward strand.
CTGGGGTAAACCATGGAAAGTTGTGTAGGTATGTATATTTGCGTGTGTGGATGTATGTATATACATGTGTATGGGGTGGGTTGGGCCATTTTTTTCGTCTGTTTCCTTGCGCTACCTCGTAAACGCGGGAGACAGCAAAAAAAAAAAAAAAAAAAAAAAAAATGTATATATATATATATATATATATATATATATATATATATATATATATATATATATATATATATATATATATATATATATATATATATATACATATATATATATATATATATATGATAGAGTTGATAGAGATGCTCTGTGGAAGGTACTAAGAATATATGGTGTGGGAGGCAAGTTGTTAGAAGCAGTGAAAAGTGTTTTTCGAGGATGTAAGGCATGTGTACGTGTAGGAAGAGAGGAAAGTGTTTGGTTCTCAGTGAAATAGGTTTGCGGCAGGGGTGTGTGAAGTCTCCATGGTTGTTTAATTTGTTTATGGATGGGTTTGTTAGGGAGGTGAACGCAAGAGTTTTGGAAAGAGTGGCAAGAATGAAGTCTGTTGGGGATGAGAGAACTTGTGAAGTGAGTCAGTTGTTGTTCGCTGATGATACAGCGCTGGTGGCTGATTCATGTGAGAAACTTGTGAAGCTGGTGACTGAGTTTGGTAAAGTGTGTGAAAGAAGAAAATTAAGAGTAAATGTGAATACGAACAAGTTATTAGGTACAGTAGGGTTGAGGGTCAAGTCAATTGGTAGGTAAGTTTGAATGGAGAAAAACTGGAGGAAGTAAAGTGTTTTAGATATCTGGGAGTGGATCTGGCAGCGGATGAAACCATAGAAGCGGAAGTGAATCATAGGGTGGGGGAGGGGGAGAAAATCCTGGGAGCCTTGAAGAATGTGTGGAAGTCGAGAACATTATCTCCGAAAGCAAAAATGGCTATATTTGAAGGAATAGTGGTTCAAACAATGTTGTATGGTTGCGAGGCGTGAGCTATGGATAGAGTTGTGCGCAGGAGGGTGGATGTGCTGGAAATGAGATGTTTGAGGACAATATGTGGTGTGAGGTGGTTTGATCGAGTAAGTGATGGAAGGGTAAGAGAGATGTGTGGAAATAAAAAGAGCTTGGTTGAGAGAGCAAAAGAGGGAGTTTTGATATGTTTTGGGCACATGGAGAGAATGAGTGAGGAAAGATTGACCAAGAGGATATATGTTTCGGAGGTGGAGGGAACGAGGAGAAGTGTGAGACCAAACTGGAGGTGGAAAGATGGAGTGAAAAAGATTTTGAGTGATCGGGGCCTGAACATGCAGGAGTGTGAAAGGCGGGCAAGGAATAGAGTGAATTGGATCTATGTGGTATGCCGGGGTAGACGTGCTGTCAATGGAATGAATCAGGGCATGTGAAGCGTCTGGTGTAAACCTTCGAAAGTTCTGTGGGGCCTCGATGTGGAAGGGGAGCTCTGGTTTCGGGCATTACTACATGACATCTAGAGACTGAGTGTGAACGAATGGGGCCTTTGTTGTCTTTCCCTAGCGCTACCTAGCACACATGAGGGGGGAGGGGGATGTTATTCCATGTGTGGCGAGGTGGCGATGGAAATGAGTAAAGGCAGTGTGAATTGTGTGCATGTGTATATATGTATGTGTCTATGTGTGTATATGTATGTGTACATTGAGATGTATGGGTATGTATATTTGCGTGTGTGGACGTGCATGTATATACATGTGTATGGGAGTGGGTTGGGTTATTTCTTCCCTATGGTTCCTTGTGCTACCTCGCAAACGCGGGAGACAGCGACAAAGAAAAATAATATATATATATATATGATAGAGTTGATAGAGATGCTCTGTGGAAGGTATTGAGAATATATGGTGTGGGAGGCAAGTTGTTAGAAGCAGTGAAAAGTTTTTATCGAGGATGTAAGGCATGTGTACGTGTAGGAAGAGAGGAAAGTGATTGGTTCTCAGTGAATGTAGGTTTGCGGCAGGGGTGTGTGATGTCTCCATGGTTGTTTAATTTGTTTATGGATGGGGTTGTTAGGGAGGTGAATGCAAGAGTTTTGGAAAGAGGGGCAAGTATGAAGTCTGTTGGGGATGAGAGAGCTTGGGAAGTGAGTCAGTTGTTGTTCGCTGATGATACAGCGCTGGTGGCTGATTCATGTGAGAAACTGCAGAAGCTGGTGACTGAGTCTGGTAAAGTGTGTGAAAGAAGAAAGTTAAGAGTAAATGTGAATAAGAGCAAGGATATTAGGTACAGTAGGGTTGAGGGTCAAGTCAATTGGGAGGTGAGTTTGAATGGAGAAAAACTGGAGGAAGTGAAGTGTTTTAGATATCTGGGAGTGGATCTGGCAGCGGATGGAACCATGGAAGCGGAAGTGGATCATAGGGTGGGGGAGGGGGCGAAAATTCTGGGAGCCTTGAAGAATGTGTGGAAGTCGAGAACATTATCTCGGAAAGCAAAAATGGCTATGTTTGAAGGAATAGTGGTTCCAACAATGTTGTATGGTTGCGAGACGTGGGCTATGGATCGAGTTGTGCGCAGTAGGATGGATGTGCTGGAAATGAGATGTTTGAGGACAATATGTGGTGTGAGGTGGTTTGATCGAGTAAGTAACGTAAGGGTAAGAGAGATGTGTGGAAATAAAAAGAGCGTGGTTGAGAGAGCAGAAGAGGGTGTTTTGAAATGGTTCGGGCACATGGAGAGAATGAGTGAGGAAAGATTGACCAAGAGAATATATGTGTCGGAGGTGGAGGGAACGAGGAGAAGAGGGAGACCAGATTGGAGGTGGAAAGATGGAGTGAAAAAGATTTTGTGTAATCGGGGCCTGAACATGCAGGAGGGTGAAAGGAGGGAAAGGAATAGAGTGAATTGGATCGATGTGGTATACCGGGGTTGACGTGCTGTCAGTGGATTGAATCAAGGCATGTGAAGCGTCTGGGGTAAACCATGGAAAGCTGTGTAGGTATGTATATTTGCGTGTGTGGATGTATGTATATACATGTGTATGGGGGTGGGTTGGGCCATTTCTTTCGTCTGTTTCCTTGCGCTACCTCGCAAACGCGGGAGACAGCGACAAAGCAAAAAAAAAAAAAAGAAAATATATATATATATATATATATATATATATATATATATATATATATATATATATATATATATATATATATATATATATATCATTTGTTATTTTGCTTTGTCGCTGTACCCCGCGTTAGCGAGGTACCGCAAGGGAATAGACGAAAGAAATGGCCCAACCCACCCACATACACATGTATACACATACACGTCCACACACGAAAATATACATACCTATACATCTCAATGTACACATATATATACACACACAGACATATACATATATACACATGTACATAATTCATACTGTCTACCTTTATTTATTTCTATCGCCACCTCGCCACACATGGAATACCATCCCCCTCCCCCTCATGTGTGCGAGTTAGCGCTAAGAAAAGACAACAAAGGCCCCAATCCCTCACACTCAGTCTCCAGCTGTCATGTAATAATGCATCGAAACCACAGCTCCCTTTCCACATCCAGGCCCCACAGAACTTTCCATGGTTTACCCCGGACGCTTCACATACCCTGGTTCAATCAATTCACAGCAAGTCGACCCCGGTATACCATATCGTTCCAGTTAACTCTATTCCTTGCAAGCCTTTCACCCTCCTGCATGTTCAGGTACCAATCACTCAAAATCTTTTTCATTCCATCTTTCCACCTCCAATTTCGTCTCCCACTTCTCCTTGTTCACTCCACCTCTTGGTCAATCTTTCCTCACTCATTCTCTTCATGTGACCAAACCACTTCAAAACACCCTCTTCTGCTCTCTCAACCACACTCTTTTTATTTCCACACATCTCTCTTACCGATACATTACTTACGCCATCAAACCACCTCACACCACATATTGTCCCCAAACATCTCATTTCCAGCACATCCACCCTCCTGCGCACAACTCTATCCATAGCACACGCCTTGGAATTATACAATATTGTTGGAACCACTATTCCTTCAAACATACCCATTTTTGCTTTCCGAGATAATGTTCTCGATTTCCATTCTTCAAGGCTCACAGAATTTTCGCCCCCTCCCCCACCCTATGATGCACTTCCGCTTCCATGGTTCTATCCGCTGTCAGAACTACTACGAGATATCTAAAACACTTTACTTCCTCCAGTTTTTTTCCATTCAAACTTACCTCCCAATTGACTTGACCCTCAACCCTACTGTACCTAATAACATTGTTCTTATTCACATTTACTCTTAACTTTCTTCTTTCACACACTTTACCAAACTCAGTCACCAGGTTCTGCAGTTTCTCACATGAATCAGCCACCAGCGCTGTATCATCAGCGAACAACAACTGACTCATTTCCCAAGCTCTCTCATCCAAACCAGACTGAATACTTTAGCCCCTCTTTCCAAAACTCTTGCATTCACCTCCCTAACAACCCCATCTATAAACAATTAGATAACCATAGAGACATCAACCACCCCTGCCGCAAACCTACATTCACTGAGAACCAATCACTTTCCTCTCTTCCTACACGTACACATGCCTTACATCCTCGATAAAAACTTTTGACCGCTATCAACAACTTGCCTCCCACACCATATATTCTTAATACCTTACACAGACCATCTCTATCAACTCTATCATATGCCTTCTCCAGATCCATAAATGCTACATACAAATCCATTTGCTTTTCTAAGTATTTCTCACATACATTCTTCAAAGCAAACACCTGATCCACACATCCTCTACTACTTATGAAACCACACTGCTCTTCCCCAATCTGATGCTCTGTACATGCCTTCACCCTATCAATCAATACCCTCCCATATAATTTATCAATAATACTAAACGAACTTATACCTCTGTAATTTGAGCACTCACTCTTATCCCCTTTGCCTTTGTACAATGGCACTATGCAAGCATTCCGCCAATCCTCAGGCACCTCACCATGAATCATACATACATTAAATAGCCTTACATACCAGTTAACAATATAGTCACCCACTTTTTAAGATAAATCCCACTGCAATACCATCCAAACCTGCTGCCTTGCCGGCTTTTATCTTAAACAAAGCTTTTACTGCCTCTTCTCTGTTTACAAAATCATTTTCCCTAACCCTCTCACTTTGCACACCAACTCGACCAAAACACCCTCTATCTGTAACTCTATCATCAACCACATTCAACAAACCTTCAAAATACTTACTCCATCTCCTTCTCACACCACCACTACTTGTTATCACCTCCCCATTAGCCCCCTTCACTGAAGTTCCAATTTGCTCCATTGTCTTACGCACTTTATTTACCTCCTTCCAAAACATCTTTTTATTCTCCCGAAAATTTAATGATACTCTCTCACCCCAAATCTCATTTGCCCTCTTTTTCACCTCTTCCACCTTTCTCTTGACCTCCTGCCTCTTTCTTTTATACATATCCCACTCATTTGAATTTTTTTCCTGCAAAAATCGTCCAAACGCCTCTCTCTTCTCTTTCACTAATAATCTTACTTCTTCATCCCACCACTCACTACCCTTTCTAATCAACCCACCTCCCATGCTTCTCATGCCATAAGCATCTTTTGCGCAAGCGTTCACTGCTTCCATAAATACATCCCATTCCTCCCCCACTCCCCTTACCTTCTCACTTTCCACATCACATCGACCAAAACACCCTATATATGCCACTCCATCATCAAACACATTCAACAAACCTTCAAATTACTCACATCATCTCCTTCTCACATCACCACTAATTGTTATTACCTCCCCATTAGCCCCCTTCACTGAAGTTCCCATTTGCTCCATTGTCTTACGCACTTTATTTTCCTCCTTCCAAAACATCTTTTTATTCTCCAAAAATTGAATGATACTCTCTCACCCCAACTCTCATTTGCCCTCTTTTTCACCTCTTCCACCTTTCTCTTGACCTCCTGTCTCTTTTTTTTATACATCTCCCACTCATTTCCATTTTTTCACTGCAAACATCGTCCAAATGTCTCTCTCTTCTCTTTGAATAATAATCTTACTTCTTCATCCCAACACTCACTAACCTTTCTAATCAACTCACCTCCCACGCTTCTCATGGCACAAGCATTTTTTGCGCAAGCCATCACTGCTTCCCTAAATACATCCCATTCCTCCTCCACTCCCCTTACCTCCTTTGTTCTCACCTTTTTCCATTCTGTACTCAGACTCTCCTGGTACTTCCTCATACAAGTCTCCTTCCCAAGCTCACTTACTCTCACCAATCTCTTCACCCCAGCATTCTCTCTTCTTTTCTGAAAACCCCTGCAAATCTTCACCTTCGCCTCCACAAGATAATGTTCAGACATCCCTCCAGTTGCACCTCCCAGCACATTAACATCCAAAAGTCTCTCTTTCTTGCGCCTATCAATTAACACGTAATCCAATAATGCTCTCTGGCCATCTCTCCTATTTACATACGTATACTTATGTATATGTCGCTTTTTAAACCAGGTAATCCCAATCACCAGTCCTTTTTCAGCACATAGATCTACAAGCTCTTCACCATTTCTATTTACAACACTGAACACCACATGTATACCAATTATTCCCTTAACTGCCACATCACTCACCTTTACAATAAAATCGCCCATCACTATAACGCGGTCTTGTGCATCAAAGCCACTAATACACTCATTCAGCTGCTTCCAAAACACTTGCCTCCCATGATCTTTCTTCTCATGCCCAGGTGCATATGCACCAATAATCACCAATCTCTCTCCATCAACTTTCAGTTTTACCCATATCAAACTGAAAAATACTTTCTTACACTCTATCACATACTCCCACAACTACTGTTTCAGGAGTAGTGCTACTCCTTCTCTTGCTCGTGACCTCTCACTAACCCCTGACTTTACTCCCAAGACATTCCCAAACCACTCTTCCTCTTTACCCTTGAGCTTCGTTTCACTCAGGGCCAAAACATCCAGTCTCTGTTCCTCAAACACACTACTTACCTCTCATTTTTTCTCATCTTGGTTACATCCACAAATATTTAGACACCCCAGTCTGAGCCTTCGAGGAGGATGAGCACTCCCCGCGTGACTCCTTCTTGTGTCTCCCCTTTTAGAAAGTTAAAATACAAGGAGGGGAGGGTTTCTGGCCCCCTGTCCTCGTCCCCTTTAGTCGCCTTCTACGACACGTGAGGAATGCGTGGGAAGTATTCTTTCTCCCCTATCCCAGTGATATATATATGTATATATATATATATATATATATATTTATATATATTGTGAGACGAAGGGTATTCGAGTACTTAGTATTTCGAATAGTTGTTTCCTATAATACAGTCCCTTTGCCTAGCGATTAGCATACTTGCCTCTTGCACAAGGGGTCCCAGGTTCGATCCTGGCTGTTGGACCTTTGTATGTTCTATGATGGTGCGCGTTCATATACACTTTATTCGTATATATGTATATATATATATATACATATATATATATATATATATATATATATATATATATATATATATATATATATATATATATATATATATATATATATATATATATTTATTTATATTTATTATACTTTGTCGCTGTCTCCCGCGTTTGCGAGGTAGCGCAAGGAAACAGACGAAAGAAATGGCCCAACCCCCCCCCCATACACATATATATACATACGTCCACACACGCAAATATACATACCTACACAGCATTCCATGGTTTACCACAGACGCTTCACATGCCTTGATTCAATCCACTGACAGCACGTCAACCCCGGTATACCACATCGCTACAATTCACTCTATTCCTTGCCCTCCTTTCACCCTCCTGCATGTTCAGGCCCCGATCACACAAAATCTTTTTCACTCCATCTTTCCACCTCCAATTTGGTCTCCCTCTTCTCCTTGCTCCCTCCACCTCCGACAAATATATCCTCTTGGTCAATCTTTCCTCACTCATCCTCTCCATGTGCCCAAACCACTTCAAAACACCCTCTTCTGCTCTCTCAACCAGGCTCTTTTATATATATATATATATATATATATATATATATATATATATATATATATATATATATATATATATATATATATATATATATATATATATATATATATATATATATATATATATTCTTTTTTTTCTTTTAAACTATTCGCCATTTCCCACGTTAGCGAGGTAGCGTTAGGAACAGAGGACTGGGCCGTTTTTGGAACATCCTCACCTGGCCCCTTCTGTTCCTTCTTTTGGAAAATTTAAAAAAAAAGAGAGGGGAGGATTTCCAGCCCCCCGCTCCCTCCCCTTTTAGTCGCCTTCTACGACACACAGGGAATACGTGGGAAGTATTCTTAATCCCCTATCCCCAGGGATATATATATATATATATATATATATATATATATATATATATATATATATATATATATATATATATATATATATATATATTTTTTTTTTCTTTATTATACTTTGTCGCTGTCTCCCGCGTTTGCGAGGTAGCGCAAAGAAACAGACGAAAGAAATGGCCCCACCCCCCCCCCCCATACACATGTATATACATACGTCCACACACGCAAATATACATACCTACACAGCTTTCCATGGTTTACCCCAGACGCTTCACATACCCTGCTTCAATCCACTGACAGCACGTCAACCCCGGTATACCACATCGCTCCAATTCACTCTATTCCTTGCCCTCCTTTCACCCTCCTGCATGTTCAGGCCCCGATCACACAAAATCTTTTTCACTCCATCTTTCCACCTCCAATTTGGTCTCCCTCTTCTCCTTGTTCCCTCCACCTCCGACACATATATCCTCTTGGTCAATCTTTCCTCACTCATCCTCTCCATGTGCCCAAACCACTTCAAAACACCCTCTTCTGCTCTCTCAACCACGCTCTTTTTATTTCCACACATCTCTCTTACCCTTACGTTACTCACTCGATCAAACCACCTCACACCACACATTGTCCTAAAACATCTCATTTCCAGCACATCCATCCTCCTGCGCACAACTCTATCCATAGCCCACGCCTGGCAACCATACAACATTGTTGGACCCACTATTCCTTCAAACATACCCATTTTTGCTTTCCGAGATAATGTTCTCGACTTCCACACATTCTTCAAGGCCCCCAGGATTTTCGCCCCCTCCCCAACCCTATGATCCACTTCCGCTTCCATGGTTCCATCCGCTGCCAGATCCACTCCCAGATATCTAAAACACTTCACTTCCTCCAGTTTTTCTCCATTCAAACTCACCTCCCAATTGACTTGACCCTCAACCCTACTGTACCTAATAACCTTGCTCTTATTCACATTTACTCTTAACTTTATTCTTCCACACACTTTACCAAACTCAGTCACCAGCTTCTGCAGTTTCTCACATGAATCAGCCACCAGCGCTGTATCATCAGCGAACAACAACTGACTCACTTCCCAAGCTCTCTCATCCCCAACAGACTTCATACTTGCCCCTCTTTCCAAAACTCTTGCATTTACCTCCCTAACAACCCCATCCATAAACAAATTAAACAACCATGGAGACATCACACACCCCTGCCGCAAACCTACATTCACTGAGAACCAATCACTTTCCTCTCTTCCTACACGTACACATGCCTTACATACTCGATAAAAACTTTTCAATGCTTCTAACAACTTTCCTCCCACACCATATATTCTTAATACCTTCCACAGAGCATCTCTATCAACTCTATCATATGCCTTCTCCAGATCCATAAATGCTACATACAAATCCATTTGCTTTTCTAAGTATTTCTCACATGCATTCTTCAAAGCAAACACCTGATCCACACATCCTCTACCACTTCTGAAACCACACTGCTCTTCCCCAATCTGATGCTCTGTACATGCCTTCACCCTCTCAATCAATACCCTCCCATATGATTTACCAGGAATACTCAACAAACTTATACCTCTGTAATTTGAGCACTCACTCTTATCCCCTTTGCCTTTGTACAATGGCACTATGCACGCATTCCGCCAATCCTCAGGCACCTCACCATGAGTCATACATACATTAAATAACCTTACCAACCAGTCAACAATACAGTCACCCCCTTTTTTAATAAATTCCACTGCAATACCATCCAAACCTGCTGCCTTGCCGGCTTTCATCTTCCGCAAAGCTTTCACTACCTCTTCTCTGTTTACCAAATCATTTTCCCTAACCCTCTCACTTTGCACACCACCTCGACCAAAACACCCTATATCTGCCACTCTATCATCAAACACATTCAACAAACCTTCAAAATACTCACTCCATCTCCTTCTCACATCACCACTACTTGTTATCATCTCCCCACTTGCTCCCTTCACCGAAGTTCCCATTTGCTCCCTTGTCTTACGCACTTTATTTACCTCCTTCCAGAACATCTTTTTATTCTCCCTAAAATTTAATGATACTCTCTCACCCCAACTCTCATTTGCCCTTTTTTTCACCTATATATATATATATATATATATATATATATATATATATATATATATATATATATATATATGTTCCTATGAGTCCAAGGGGGAAATGTAACACGAAAAGTTCCCAAATGCACTTTCGTGTAATAATCACATCGAAGAGACGAAGCTAGGACGCCATTTGTTTACCAAATGGTGTCCTAGCTTCGTCTCTTCGATATATATCAACTGACTGTCATATTTCTCTCTTGTGTCTCCCCTGATGATGTGATTATCACACGAAAAAGCACTTGGTAACTTTTCGTGTTTCATTTTTCCCGTGGACTCATAGGAATATCTTGATCACGCGCAAAATTGTGATCCTCTCCAATATATATATATATATATATATATATATATATATATATATATATATATATATATATATATATATATATATATATATATATATATATATATATATCTTTTCTTTCAAACTATTCGCCATTTCCCGCATTAGCAAGGTAACATTAAGAACAGAGGACTGGGCCTCTGAGGGACTATCCTCACCTGGCCCCCTTCTCTGTTCCTTCTCTTGGAAAGTTAAAAAAAAAAAAAAAAATATATGTGTACATTGAGATGTAAAGGTATGTATATTTGCGTGTGTGGACGTTTATGTATATACATGTGTATGTGGGTGGGTTGGACCATTCTTTCGTCTGTTTCCTTGCGCTACCTCGCTAACGCGGGAGACAGCGACAAAGGAAAATAGATAAATAAATAAATAGATAGATATATATATATATATATATATATATATATATATATATATATATATATATATATATATATATATATATATATATATATATATATATATATATATATATATATATATATATATATATATATATATATATATATTATTCTAATCATACTTTTTCACTGTCTCCAGTGTTAGCAAGGTAGCGCAAGCAAACAGACGAAAGAATGGCCCAACCCACCGGCACACACATGTATATCCTTACACGTCCACACGCGCATATATGCATACCTATACATCTCAACGTATACATATATATACACCTTTAGACATGTACATATATACACATGTACATACTTCATACAGTCTGCCCTTATTCATTCCATGTCGCCTTCCTGCCATACATGAAATGACAGCTCCCTCCCCCCGCAAATATACATACTTATACATCTCAACGTATACATATATATACCCACACAGACGTATACATATATACACATGTACATAATTCATGCTGTCTGCCTTTATTCATTCACATCACCACCCCGGCACACATGAAGCAACAACCCCCTCCCCCCTCATGTGTTCGAGGTAGCGCTAGGAAGAGACAACAAAGGCCACATCAGTTCACAGTCAGTCTCTGGCTGTAGTGTATAATGCAGTGAAACCACAGCTCCCTTTACACATTGAGGACCCAAAAAACTTTCCATGGTTTACCCCAGACGCTTCATATGCCCAAGATCAATCCAGTGATAGCACGTCGAACCCGGTATACCATATCGTTCCAATTCACTATATTCTTATCAAGCCTTTACCCTCCTGCATGTTCAGGCCCCGATCGCTCAAAATCTTTTTCACCCCATCTTTCCACCTCCAATTTAGTCTCCCACTTCTACTTGTTCCTTCCTCCTCTGACACATATATCCTCTTGGTCAGTCTTTCTTCACTCATTCCTTCCATGTGACCAAACATTTTTAAAACATCCCTTTCTGCTCTCTCAACCAAACTTTTTATTGCCAAACATCTCTCTTACCCTTTTATCAGTTACTCGATCAAACCACCTCACACCATATATTGTTCTCAAACATCTCATTTCCAGCACATAAACCCTCCTCCGCACAACTCTGTCTGTAGCCTATGCCTTGTAACCATACAACATTGTTGGAACCACTGTTCCTTCAAACATACCCATTTTTGCTTTCTAAGATAACGTTCTCGACTTCCACATATTTTTCAACGCTCCCAGGATTTTCGCCGCCACCCCCACCTTATGATTCACTTCCGCTTCCATGGTTCCATCCGCTGCCAAATCCAATCTCAGATCTCTAAAACACTTCACTTCCTCTAGTTTCTCTCCATTCAATCTTACCCCCCAATTTCTTTGTCTATCAACCCTAATATACCTGATAACCTTACTCTTATTCACATTTACTCTCAACTTTCTTCGTTTACACACTTTACCAAACCCAGACACTAGATTCTGCAGTTTCTCACCCGAATCAGCAACCAGCGCTGTATCATAAGCGAACAACAACTGACTCACTTCTCAAGCAACCTCATCCACAACAGACAGCATACTTGCCCCTCTTTCCAAAACTAGCATTCACCTCCCTAACAACCCCTCCATAAACAGATTAAACGACCATGGAGACGTCACGCACCCCTGCAGCAAACCAACATTCAATGACAACCAATCACTTTCCTCTTTTCCTACACGTACACGTCTTGCATCCTCGATTAAAACTTTTCAGTGCTTCTTACAACTTGCCTTCCACACCATATATTCTTAATACCTGCCACAGAGCATCTCTATCAATTCTATCATATGCCTCCTCCAGATCCATAAATGCTGTATACAAATCCGTTTGGTTTTCTATGTTTCTCATATACATTTTTCAAAGCAAACGCCTGATCCACACATCCTCTACCACTTCTGAAACCACCCTTCTCTTCCCCAATCTGATTCTCTGTGCATGCCTTCACCCTCTCAATCAATACCCTCCCATATAATTTACCAGGAATACTCAACAAACTTATACCTCTGTAATTTGAGCATTCACTTTTATCCTCTTTGCCTTTGTACAATGTCACTATGCAAGCATTTCGCCAATCCTCAGGCACCTCACCATGAGTCATACATACATTAAATACCTTACCAACCAGTCAACAATACAGTCAGCCCTTTTTTGAGAAATTCCATTGCAAAACCATCCAAACCCACTGCCTTGCCGGCTTTCATCTTCCGCAAAGCTTTTACTACCTCTTCTCTGTCTACCAAATCATTCTCCCTTACCCTCTCATTTGTCAAACCACCTCGACCAAAACACCCTGTATCTGCCTCTTTATCATCAAACACATTCAACAAACCTTGAAAATACTCACTCCATCTCCTTCTCACATCACCACTACTTGTTATATCCTCCTCATTAGCCCCCTTTACTTACGTTCCCATTTGTTCCCTTGCCTTAAGCATTTTATTTACCTCCTTCCAAAACATCTTTTTATTCTCCCTAAAATTTAATGATACTCTCTCACTCGAACTCTCATTTGCCTTCTTTTTCACCTCTTGCATCTTTTTCTTTACCTCCTGCCTCTTTATTTTATACATCTCCCTGTCATTTGCATTATTTCCCTGCAACAATCTTTCAAATGCCTCTCTCTTCTCGCTCACTAATAATCTCACTTCTTCATCTCACCACTCACTACCCTTTCTAATCTGCCCACCTACCACGCTTCTCATGCCACAAGCATCTTTCGCACAAGCCATCACTGCTTCCCTAAATACATACTATTCTTCCCCCACTCCCCTTACGTCCTTTGTTCTTACCTTTTTCCATTTTGTACTCAGTCTCTCCTGGTACTTTGTCACACAGGTCTCCTTCCCAAGCTCACTTACTCTCACCACTCTCTTCACCTCAAAATTCTCCCTCCTTTTCTGAAAACCTCTACAAATTTTCACCTTCGCCTCCCCAAAATAGTGAGGAGACATCCCTCCACTTGCACCTCTCGGTACGGTAACATCCAAAAGTCTCTCTTTTGCGCGCCTGTCAATTAACATATAATTCAATAACGCTCTCTGGCGTTCTTTCCTACTTACATACGTATACGTATGCATATGTCTTTCAACCAGGTGTTACCAATTATATTTTCTTTTTCAGCACATAAATCTACAAGCTCTTCACCATTTACGCTTACAACACTGAACAGCACATTTACACAATTATTCCCTACACTGCTACATTATCCACTTTTGCATTCAAGTTACCGATCACTATACCCCGGTCTCGTGTATCAAAACTACTAACGCACTCAATCAGCTGCTCCCAAAACACTTGCCTGTTATGACCTTTCTTCTCATGCCCAGGTGAATATGCACCAATAACCACCTATCTCTCTCCGTCTATTTTCAGTTTTACCCATATCAAGCTAGAGTTTACTTTCTCACACTCTATGACATAATCCCACCACTCCTGTTTCAGGTGTAGTGCTACTTTTCCCTTGTTTTTTGTCCTCTCAATAACCCCTGACTTTACTCTCAAGACATTCCCAAACCACTCTTCCCCTTTACCCTTGAGTTTCGTCTCACTCAGAGCCAAAATATCCAGGTTCCTTTTTTCAATCATACTACCCATCTCTCCTTTTTTCTAATTTTCGCTACATGTACACACATTTAGATACCCTAATATGATCCTTCGAGGATGATGCGCACTGTATATATATATATATATATATATATATATATATATATATATATATATATATATATATATATATATATATATATATATATATTTCTTTTTTCAAACCATTCGCCATTTCCCGCGTTAGCGAGGTAGCGTTTAGAAAAGAGGACTGGGCCTTTGAGGGCGTATCCTCAGCTGGCCCCCGTCTCTGTTCTTCTTTTGGAAAATTAAAAGAATAACGAGGGGGGGAGGATTTTCAGCCCCCGCTCCCTTCTCTTTTAGTCTCACTCTACGACACGCTGGGAATAACGTGGGAGGTATTCTTTCCAACCTATCCCCAGGGATAACATACATTTCTTTATTTACTTATTTTGCTTTGTCACTGTCTCCCGCGTTAGCGAGGTAGCGAAAGGAAACAGTCGAAAGAATGGACCAATCCGTCCACATACACATGTATATACATACACGTCCACACACGCAAACATATATACCTATACATCTCAATGTATACATATATATATATATATACACACACACATATACATATATACAGATGTACATAATTCAAACTGTCTGCCCTTATTCAATCCCATCGCCACCTCGTCACATATGGAATGACAACCCCCTCCCCTATCAGGTGTGCGAGGTAGCGTTACGAAAAGAAAACAAAGGCCCCATTCGTTCACACTCAGTCTCTGTCATGTAATAATGCACCGAAACCACAGCTCTCTTTCCACATCCAAGCCCCACAGAACTTTCCATGGTTAACCCCAGACGCTTCATATGCCCTGGTTGAATCCATTGACAGCACGTCGACTCCGGTACACCACATCGATCCAATTCACTCTATTCCTTGCACGCTTTTCAACCCCCTGCATGTTCAGGCCCCGATCACTCAAAATCTTTTTCACTCCATCTTTCCCCCTCCAATTTGGTCTCCCACTTCTCCTCATTCCCTCCACCTCTGACACATATATCCTCTTGGTCAATCTTTCCTCACTCATTCTCTCCATTTGACCAAAACATTTCAAAACACCCTCTTCTGCTCTAGCAACCACACTATTTTTATTACAACACATTTCTCTCTGTTCTAAAACATCTCATTTCCAGCACATCCACCCTCCTGCGAACAACACTGTCCATAGCCCACGCCTCGCAGCCATACAACATTGTTGGAACCCCTATTCCTTCAAACATACCCATTTCTGCTTTCCGAGATAATAATCTCGACTTCCACACATTCTTCAAGGCTCCCAGGATTTTCGCCCCCTCCCCCACCCTATGATTTATTTCCGCTTCCATGGTTCCATCCGCTGCCAGATCCACTCCCAGATATCTAAATCACTTTAATTCCTAAATTTTTTCTCCATTTAAACTTAACTCCCAATTGACTTGACCTTCAACCCTACTGTACCTAATAACCTTGCTCTTATTCACATTTACTCTTAACTTTCTTCTTTCACACACTTTACCAAACTCAGTCATCAGCTTCTACAGTTTCTCACATGAATCAGCCACCAGTGCTGTATCATCAGCGAACAACAACTGACTCACTTCCTAAGCTCTCTCATCCACAACAGACTGCATACTTACCCCTATTTCCAAAACTCGTACATTCACCTCCCTAACAACCCCATCCATACCAAATTAAACAACCATGGAGACATCACACATCCCTGCCGCATACCTACATTCACTGAGAACCAATCACTTTCTTCTCTTCCTACACGTACATATGCCTTACATCCTCGATAAAAACTTTTCACTGCTTCTAACAACTTGCCTCCCACACCATATATTCTTAAAACCTTCCACAGAGCATCTCTATCAACTCTATAATATGCCCTCTCCAGATCCATAAATGCTACATACAAATCCATTTGTTTTTCTAAGTATTTCTCACATACATTCTTCAAAGCAAACACCTGAACCACACATCCTCTACCACTTCTGAAACCACACCGCTCTTTCCCAATCTGATGCTCTGTACATTCCTTCACCCTCTCAATCAATACCCTCCCATATAATTTACCAGGAATACTCGACAAACTTATACCTCTGTAATTTAAGCACTCACTCTTATCCCCTTTGCCTTTATACAATGGCACTATGCACGCATTCCGCCAATCCTCAGGCACCTCACCATGAGTCATACATACATTAAATAACCTTACCAACCAGTCAACAATACAGTCACCACCTTTTTTAATAAATTGCACTGCAATACCATCCAAACCTGCTGCCTTGCCGGCTTTCATCTTCCGCAAAGCTTTTACTACCTCTTCTCTGTTTACCAAGTCATTTTCCCTAACCCTCTCACTTTGCACACCACCTCGACCAAAACACCCTATATATGCCACTCTATCATCAAACACACTCAGCAAACCTTCAAAATACTCACTCCATCTCCTCACATCACCACTACTTGTTATCACCTCCCCATTAGTCCCCTTCACTGAAGTTCCCATTTCCTCCCTTGTCTTACGCACTTTATTTACCTCCTTCCAGAACATCTTTTTATTCTCCATAAGATTTAAATATATATATATATATATATATATATATATATATATATATATATATATATATATATATATATATATATATATATATAGTTTTTTTTTTTTTTCCTTGTCGCTGTCTCCCGCGTTTGCGAGGTAGCGCAAGGAAACAGACGAAAGAAATGGCCCAACCCACCCCCATACACATGTATATACATATGTCCACACACGCAAATATACATACCTACACAGCTTTCCATGGTTTACCCCAGTCGCTTCACATGCCTTGATTCACTCTACTGACAGCACGTCAACCCCGGTATACCACATCGCTTCAATTCACTCTATTCCTTGCCCTCCTTTCACCCTCCTGCATGTTTAGGCCCCGATCCCACAAAATCTTTTTCACTCCATCTTTCCACCTCCAATTTGGTCTCCCTCTTCTCCTCGTTCCCTCCACCTCCGACACATATATTCTCTTGGTCAATCTTTCCTCACTCATTCTCTCCATGTGCCCGAACCATTTCAAAACACCCTCTTCTGCTCTCTCAACCATGCTCTTTTTATTTCCACACATCTCTCTTACCCTTACGTTACTTACTCGATGAAACCACCTCACACCACACATTGTCCTCAAACATCTCATTTCCAGCACATCCATCCTCCTGCGCACAACTCTATCCATAGCCCACGCCTCGCAACCATACAACATTGTTGGAACCACTATTCCTTCAAACATACCCTTTTTTGCTTTCCGAGATAATGTTCTCGACTTCCACACGCACATATATATATATATATATATATATATATATATATATATATATATATATATATATATATATATATATATATATATATATATATATATATATATATATATATATATATATATATATATATATATATATATAAATATATATATATATATATATATATATATATATATATATATATATATATATATATATATATATATATATATATATATATATATATTTATATATATATATATATATATATATATATATATATATATATATATATATATATATATATATATATATATATATATATATATATATATATATATATATATATATATATTGGAAAGGATCACAATTTTGCGTGTGATCAACATATTCCTATGTGTCCACGAGGAAAATGAAACACGAAAAGTTCCCAAGTGCATTTTCGTGTAATAATCACATCATCAGGGAGACACGAGAGAGAAATATAACAGTCAGCTGATATAGATCGAAGAGACGAAGCTAGGACGTCCTAGCTTCGTCTCTTCGATGTATATCAACTGACTGTTATATTTCTCTCTTGTGTCTCCCCTGATGTGATTATTACACGAAAGTGCACTTGGGAACTTTTCCTGTTTCATTTTCCCCGTGGACACATAGGAATATATTTTTTTTTTTTTTTTTTGCTTTCTCGCTGTCTCCCGCGTTTGTGAGGTAGCGCAGGTAAACAGACGAAAGAAATGGCCCAACCCAACCCTATATACATGTAAATACATACGTCCACACACGCAAATATACACACCTACACAGCTTTCCATGGTTTACCCCAGAACCTTCACATGCCCTGATTCAATCCACTGACAGTACTTCAATTCCAATTCACTCTATTCCTTGCCCTCCTTTCACCCTCCTGCATGTTCAGGCCCCGATCACACAAAATCTTTTTCACTCCATCTTTCCACCTTCAATTTGGTCTCCCACTTCTCCTCGTTCCCTCCATCTCCGACACATATATCCTCTTGGTCAATCTTTCCTCACACATTCTCTCCATGTGCCCAAACCATTTCAAAACACCCTCTTCTGCTCTCTCAACCACGCTCTTTTTATTTCCACACATCTCTCTTACCCTTACGTTACTTACTCGATCAAACCACCTCACACCACACATTGTCCTCAAACATCTCATTTCCAGCACATCCATCCTCCTGCGCACAACTCTATCCATAGCCCACGCCTCGCAACCATACAACATTGTTGGAACCACTATTCCTTCAAACATACCCTTTTTTGCTTTCCGAGAAAATGTTCTCGGCTTCCACACATTCTTCAAGACTCCCAGGATTTTCGCCCCCTCCCCCACCCTATGATCCACTTACGCTTCCATGGTTCCATCCGCTGCCAGATCCACTCCCAGATATCTAAAACACTTTACTTCCTCCAGTTTTTCTCCACTCAAACTTACCTCCCAATTGACTTGACCCTCAACCCTACTGTACCTAATTATCTTGTATTAAGAATATATGGTGTGGGAGGCAAGTTGTTAGAAGCAGTGAAAAGTTTTTATCGAGGATGTAAGGCATGTGTACTTGTAGGAAGAGAGGAAAGTGATTGGTTCTCAGTGGATGTAGGTTTGCGGCAGGGGTGTGTGATATCTCCATGGTTTTTTAATTTCTTTATGGATCAGGTTGTTAGGTAGGTGAATGCAAGAGTTTTGGAAAGAGGGGCAAGTATGAAGTCTGTTGGGGATGAGAGAGCTTGGGAAGTGAGTCAGTTGTTGTTCGCTGATGATACAGCGCTGGTGGCTGATTCATGTGAGAAACTGCAGAAGCTGGTGACTGAGTTTCGTAAAGTGCGTGAAAGAAGAAAGTTAAGAGTAAATGTGAATAGGAATATATATATATATATATATATATATATATATATATATATATATATATATATATATATATATATATATATATATATATATATATATATACATATATATATATATATATATATATATATATATATATATATATATATATATGTATATATATATATATATATATATATATATATATATATATATATATATATATATATATATATATATATATATATATATATATTCACTAATACTCTTACTTCTTCATCCCACCACTCACTACCCTTTCTAATCAACCCACCTACCACTCTTCTCATGCCACAAGCTTCTTTGGCGCAATCCATCACTGATTCCCTAAATACATCCCATTCCTCCACCACTCCCATTGCTTCCATTGTTCTCACCTTTTTCCATTCTGTACTCAGTCTCTCCTGGTACTTCCTCTCACAGGTCTCCTTCTAAAGCTCACTTACTCTCACCACCCTCTTCACCCCAA
The DNA here is from genome assembly GCF_036320965.1 of Panulirus ornatus. NCBI lineage: Eukaryota > Metazoa > Arthropoda > Malacostraca > Decapoda > Palinuridae > Panulirus > Panulirus ornatus. Next base: position 58,020,735 of record NC_092238.1, read on the forward strand.
CATTCACTCTTCTTTTCTGAAAACCCATACAAATCTTCACCTTAGCCTCAACAAGATAATGATCAGACATCCCTCCAGTTGCACCTCTCAGCACATTAACATCCAAAAGTCTCTCTTTCGCACGCCTGTCAATTAACACGTAATCCAATAACGCTCTCTGGCCATCTCTCCTACTTACATAAGTATACTTATTTATATCTCGCTTTTTAAACCAGGTATTCCCAATCATCAGTCCTTTTTCAGCACATAAATCTACAAGCTCTTCACCATTTCCATTTACAACACTGAACACACCATGTAAACCAATTATTCCCTCAACTGCCACATTACTCACCTTTGCATTCAAATCACCCATCACTATAACCCGGTCTCGTGCATCAAAACCACTAACACACTCATTCAGCTGCTCCCAAAACACTTGCCTCTCTTGATCTTTCTTCTCATGCCCAGGTGCATATGCACCAATAATCACCCACCTCTCTCCATCAACTTTCAGTTTTACCCATATTAATCGAGAATTTACTTTCTTACACTCTATCACATACTCCCACAACTCCTGCTTCAGGAGTATTGCTACTCCTTCCCTTGCTCTTGTCCTCTCACTAACCCCTGACTTTACTCCCCAGACATTCCCAAACCATTCTTCCCCTTTACCCTTGAGCTTCGTTTCACTCAGAGCCAAAACATCCAGGTTCCTTTCCTCAAACATACTACCTATCTCTCCTTTTTTTACATCTTGGTTACATCCACACACATTTAGGCACCCCAGTCTGAGCCTTCGAGGAGGATGAGCATTCCCCGCGTGACTCCTTCTTCTGTTTCCCTATTTTAGAAAGTTAATACAAGGAGGGGAGGATTTCTGGCCCCCCGCTCCCGTCCCCTCTAGTCGCTTTCTACGACACGCGAGGAATACGTGGGAAGTATTCTTTCACTCCTATCCCCAGGGATAATATACATATATATATACATATACACATACACACACATACACATACATACGCACACATACACACACACACACACATACATATATATACATATGAAAAATGTAAGAAACAATTTAGAAAACTGAAACTTCTAGCTTGAAATGAATGAAAAAAATGAATGTCACATAATGGTTCAACCTCTGGCTATGGAAAGAAAGAGACAGGAGGTCAAGAGAAAGGTGCAAGAGGTGAAAAAAAGGGCAAATGAGAGTTGGGGTGAGAGAGTATCATTAAATTTTAGGGAGAATAAAAATATGTTCTGGAAGGAGGTAAATAAAGTTCGTAAGACAAGGGAGCAAATGGGAACTTCAGTGAAGGGCGCAAATGGGGAGGTGAAAACAAGTAGTGGTGATGTGAGAAGGAGATGGAGTGAGTATTTTGAAGGTTTGTTGAATGTGTTTGATGATAGAGTGGCAGATATAGGGTGTTTTGGTCGAGGTGGTGTGCAAAGTGAGAGGGTTAGGGAAAATGATTTGGTAAACAGAGAAGAGGTAGTGAAAGCTTTGCGGAAGATGAAAGCCGGCAAGGCAGCAGGTTTGGATGGTATTGCAGTGGAATTTATTAAAAAAGGGGGTGACTGTATTGTTGACTGGTTGGTAAGATTATTTAATGTATGTATGACTCATGGTGAGCTGCCTGAGGATTGGCGGAATGCGTGCATAGTGCCATTGTACAAAGGCAAAGGGGATAAGAGTGAGTGCTTAAATTACAGAGGTATAAGTTTGTTGAGTATTCCTGGTAAATTATATGGGAGGGTATTGATTGAGAGGGTGAAGGCATGTACAGATCATCAGATTGGGGAAGAGCAGTGTGGTTTCAGAAGTGGTAGAGGATGTGTGGATCAGGTGTTTGCTTTGAAGAATGTATGTGAGAAATACTTAGAAAAGCAAATGGATTTGTATGTAGCATTTATGGATCTGGAGAAGGCATATGATAGAGTTGATAGAGATGCTCTGTGGAAGGTATTAAGAATATATGGTGTGGGAGGAAAGTTGTTAGAAGCAGTGAAAAGTTTTTATCGAGGATGTAAGGCATGTGTACGTGTAGGAAGAGAGGAAAGTGATTGGTTCTCAGTAAATGTAGGTTTGCGGCAGGGGTGTGTGATGTCTCCATGGTTGTTTAATTTGTTTATGGATGGGGTTGTTAGGGAGGTAAATGCAAGTGTTTTGGAGAGAGGGGCAAGTATGAAGTCTGTTGGGGATGAGAGAGCTTGGGAAGTGAGTCAGTTGTTGTTCGCTGATGATACAGCGCTGGTGGCTGATTCATGTGAGAAACTGCAGAAGCAGGTGACTGAGTTTGGTAAAGTGTGTGGAAGAAGAAAGTTAAGAGTAAATGTGAATAAGAGCAAGGTTATTAGGTACAGTAGGGTTGAGGGTCAAGTCAATTGGGAAGTGAGTTTGAATGGGGAAAAACTGGAGGAAGTGAAGTGTTTTAGATATCTGGGAGTGGATCTGGCAGCGGATGGAACCATGGAAGCGGAAGTGGATCATAGGGTGGGGGAGGGGGCGAAAATTCTGGGGGCCTTGAAGAATGTGTGGAAGTCGAGAACATTATCTCGGAAAGCAAAAATGGGTATGTTTGAAGGAATAGTGGTTCCAACAATGTTGTATGGTTGCGAGGCGTGGGCTATGGATAGAGTTGTGCGCAGGAGGATGGATGTGCTGGAAATGAGATGTTTGAGGACAATGTGTGGTGTGAGGTGGTTTGATCGAGTGAGTAACGTAAGGGTAAGAGAGATGTGTGGAAATAAAAAGAGCGTGGTTGAGAGAGCAGAAGAGGGTGTTTTGAAGTGGTTTGGGCGCATGGAGAGGATGAGTGAGGAAAGATTGACCAAGAGGATATATGTGTCGGAGGTGGAGGGAGCAAGGAGAAAAGGGAGACCAAATTGGAGGTGGAAAGATGGAGTGAAAAAGATTTTGAGTGATCGGGGCCTGAACATGCAGGAGGGTGAAAGGAGGGCAAGGAATAGAGTGAATTGGAGCGATGTGGTATACCGGGGTTGACGTGCTGTCAGTGGATTGAATCAAGGCATGTGAAGCGTCTGGGGTAAACCATGGAAAGCTGTGTAGGTATGTATATTTGCGTGTGTGGACGTATGTATATACATGTGTATGGGGTGTGGTTGGGCCATTTCTTTCGTCTGTTTCCTTGCGCTACCTCGCAAACGCGGGAGACAGCGACAAAGTAAAAAAAAAAAAAAATATATATATATATATATATATATATATATATATATATATATATATATATATATATATATATATATATATATATATTTATATATATATATATATATATATATATATATATATATATATATATATATATATATATATATATATATATATATATATTCTCCCTGCGGATAGTGAAGAAAGAATACTTCCCGCGTATTCCCTGCGTGTCGTACAAGGGAAAGGAGCGGGGTGTTGGAAATCCTCCCCTCTCAGTTCTTTTTTTTTATTTTCCTAAAGAAGGAACAGAGGAGGCCAGGCAAGGGTATTCTTTCAAAGGTCCAGTCCTTTGTTCTTAACGCTACCTTGCTAACGCGGGAAATGGCGAATAGTATGAATGAAATATACATATATATATATATATATATATATATATATATATATATATATATATATATATATTCTTTTTTTTTTTTTTTTTTTTGCTTTGTCGGTGTCCCAAATGGCCAACCCACCCCCATACACATGTATATACATACCTACACAGCTTTCCATGGTTTACCCCAGACGCTTCATATGCCCCGATTCAATCCACTGACAGCACGTCAACCCCGGTATACCACATCGCTCTAATTCACTCTATTCCTTGCCCTCCTTTCACCCTCCTGCATGTTCAGGCCCCGATTACACAAAATCTTTTTCACTCCATCTTTCCACCTCCAATTTGGTCTCCCTCTTCTCCTCGTTCCCTCCACCTCCGACACATATATCCTCTTGGTCAATCTTTCCTCACTCATTCTCTCCATGTGCCCAAACCATTTCAAAACACGCTCTTCTGCTCTCTCAACCACGCTCTTTTTATTTCCACACATCTCTCTTACCCTTACGTTACTTACTCGGTCAAACCACCTCACACCACACATTGTCCTCAAACATCTCATTTCCAGCACATCCATACTCCTGCGCACAACTCTATCCATAGCCCACGCCTCGCAACCATACAACATTGTTGGAACCACTATTCCTTCAAACATACTCATTTTTGCTTTCCGAGATAATGTTCTCGACTTCCACATATTCTTCAAGGCTCCCAGAATTTTCGCCCCCTCCCCCTCCCTATGAACCACTTCCGCTTCCATGGTTCCATCCGCTGCCAGATCCACTCCCAGATATCTAAAACACTTTACTTCCTCCAGTTTTTCTCCATTCAAACTCACCTCCCAATTGACTTGACCCTCAACCCTACTGTACCTAATAACCTTGCTCTTATTCACATTTACTCTTAACTTTCTTCTTTCACACACTTTACCAAACTCAGTCACTAGCTTCTACAGGTTCTCACATGAATCAGCCATCAGCGCTGTATCATCAGCGAACAACAACTGACTCACTTCCCAAGCTCTCTCATCCCCAACAGACTTCATACTTGCCCCTCTTTCCAAAACTCTTGCATTCACCTCCCTAACAACCCCATCCATAAACAAATTAAACAACCATGGAGACATCACACACCCCTGCCGCAAACCTACATTCACTGAGAACCAATTACTTTCCTCTCTTCCTACACGTACACATGCCTTACATCCTCGATAAAAACTTTTCACTGCTTCTAACAACTTACCTCCCACACCATATATTCTTAATACCTTCCACAGAGCATCTCTATCAACTCTATCATATGCCTTCTCCAGATCCATAAATGCTACATACAAATCCATTTGCTTTTCTAAGTGTTTCTCACATACATTCTTCAAAGCAAACACCTGATCCACACATCCTCTACCACTTCTGAAACCACACTGCTCTTCCCCAATCTGATGCTCTGTACATGCTTTCACCCTCTCTATCAATGTTTTGGGAATGTCTTGGGAGTAAAGTCAGGGGTTAGTGAGAGGACAAGAGCAAGGGAAGGAGTAGCAGTACTCCTGAAACGGGAGTTGTGGGAGTACGTGATAAAATGTAAGAAAGTAAAATCTCGATTAATATGTGTAAAACTGAAAGTTGATGGAGAGAGATGGGTGATTATTGGTGCATATGCACCTGGGCATGAGAAGAAAGATCATGAGAGGCAAGTGTTTCGGGAGCAGCTGAATGAGTGTGTTAGACGTTTTGATGCATGAGACCGGGTTATAGTGATGGGTGATTTGAATGCAAAGGTGAGTAATGTGGCAGTTGAGGGAATGATTGGTATACATGGGGTGTTCAGTGTTGTAAATGGAAATGGTGAAGAGCTTGTAGATTTATGTGCTGAAAAAGGACTGATGATTGGGAATACCTGGTTTAAAAAGCGAGATATACATAAGTATACTTATGTAAGTAGGAGAGATGGCCAGAGAGCGTTATTGGATTACGTGTTAATTGACAGGCGCGCGAAAGAGAGACTTTTGGATGTTAATGTGCTTAGAGGTGCAACTGGAGGGATGTCTGATCATTATCTTGTGGAGGCTAAGGTGAAGATCTGTATGGGTTTTCAGAAAAGAAGAGTGAATGTTGGGGTGAAGAGGGTGGTGAGAGTAAGTGAGCTTGGGAAGGAGACTTGTGTGAGGAAGTACCAGGAGAGACTGAGTACAGAATGGAAAAAGGTGAGAACAATGGAAGTAAGGGAAGTGGGGGAGGAATGGGATGTATTTAGGGAATCAGTGATGGATTGCGCAAAAGATGCTTGTGGCATGAGAAGAGTGGGAGGTGGGTTGATTAGAAAGGGTAGTGAGTGGTGGGATGAAGAATTAAGAGTATTAGTGAAAGAGAAGAGGGAGGCATTTGGACGATTTTTGCAGGGAAAAAATGCAGTTGAGTGGGAGACGTATAAAAGAAAGAGACAGGAGGTCAAGAGAAAGGTGCAAGAGGTGAAAAAAAGGGCAAATGAGAGTTGGGGTGAGAGAGTATCATTAAATTTTAGGGAGAATAAAAAGATGTTCTGGAAGGAGGTAAATAAAGTGCGTAAGACAAGGGAGCAAATGGGAACTTCAGTGAAGGGCGCAAATGGGGAGGTGATAACAAGTAGTGGTGATGTGAGAAGGAGATGGAGTGAGTATTTTGAAGGTTTGTTTAATGTGTTTGATGACAGAGTGGCAGATATAGGGTGTTTTGGTCGAAGTGGTGTGCAAAGTGAGAGGGTTAGGGAAAATGATTTGGTAAACAGAGAAGAGGTAGTAAAAGCTTTGCGGAAGATGAAAGCCGGCAAGGCAGCAGGTTTGGATGGTATTGCAGTGGAATTTATTAAAAAAGGGGATGACTGTATTGTTGACTGGTTGGTAAGGTTATTTAATGTATGTATGACTCACGGTGAGGTGCCTGAGGATTTGCGGAATGCGTGCATAGTGCCATTGTACAAAGGCAAAGGGGATAAGAGTGAGTGCTCAAATTACAGAGGTATAAGTTTGTTGAGTATTCCTGGTAAAATTATATATATATATATATATATATATATATATATATATATATATATATATATATATATATATATATATATATATATATATATATATATATATATATATTTTTTTTTTAATTTTCCAAAAGAAGGAACAGAGGGGGCCAGGTGAGGATATTCCAAAGAAGGCCCAGTCCTCTGTTCTTAATGCTACCTCGCTAATGCGGGAAATAGCGAATAGTTTGAAAAAAAAAAAATATATATATATATATATATATATATATATATATATATATATATATATATATATATATATATATATATATATATATATACATATTTGTGTGTGTGTGTGTGTATGTGTGTGTGTATGTGTGTGTGTACTTTAAACTTTCTAAAAGGGGGAAACAGAAGAAGGAGTCACGCGGGAGTGCTCATCTTCCTCGAAGGCTCAGATTGGAGTGTCTAAATGTGTGTGGATGTAACCAAGATGAGAAAAAAGTAGAGATAGGTAGTATGTTTGAGGAAAGGAACCTGGATGTTGTGGCTCTGAGTGAAACTAAGCTCTAGGGTAAATGGGAAGAATGGTTTAGGAATGCCTTGGGAGTAAAGTCTGGGGTTATTGAGAGGACAAGAGCAAGGGAAGGAGTAGCAATATTCCTGAAACAGGAGTGATGGAAGTATGTAATAGATTGTAAGAAAGTAAATTATAGATTGATATGGGTAAAACTGAAAGCTGATGTATAGAGATGGGTGATTATTGGTGCATATGCACCTGGGCATGAGAAGAAAGATCATGAGAGGCAAGTGTTTCGGGAGCAGCTGAATGAGTGTGTTAGACGTTTTGATGCATGAGACCGGGTTATAGTGATGGGTGATTTGAATGCAAAGGTGAGTAATGTGGCAGTTGAGGGAATGATTGGTATACATAGGGTGTTCAGTGTTGTAAATGGAAATGGTGAAGAGCTTGTAGATTTATGTGCTGAAAAAGGACTGATGATTGGGAATACCTGGTTTAAAAAGCGAGATATACATAAGTATACTTATGTAAGTAGGAGAGATGGCCAGAGAGCGTTATTGGATTACGTGTTAATTGACAGGCGCGCGAAAGAGAGACTTTTGGATGTTAATGTGCTGAGAGGTGCAACTGGAGGGATGTCTGATCATTATCTTGTGGAGGCTAAGGTGAAGATCTGTATGGGTTTTCAGAAAAGAAGAGTGAATGTTGGGGTGAAGAGGGTGGTGAGAGTAAGTGAGCTTGGGAAGGAGACTTGTGTGAGGAAGTACCAGGAGAGACTGAGTACAGAATGGAAAAAGGTGAGAACAATGGAAGTAAGGGAAGTGGGGGAGGAATGGGATGTATTTAGGGAATCAGTGATGGATTGCGCAAAAGATGCTTGTGGCATGAGAAGAGTGGGAGGTGGGTTGATTAGAAAGGGTAGTGAGTGGTGGGATGAAGAATTAAGAGTATTAGTGAAAGAGAAGAGGGAGGCATTTGGACGATTTTTGCAGGGAAAAAATGCAGTTGAGTGGGAGACGTATAAAAGAAAGAGACAGGAGGTCAAGAGAAAGGTGCAAGAGGTGAAAAAAAGGGCAAATGAGAGTTGGGGTGAGAGAGTATCATTAAATTTTAGGGAGAATAAAAAGATGTTCTGGAAGGAGGTAAATAAAGTGCGTAAGACAAGGGAGCAAATGGGAACTTCAGTGAAGGGCGCAAATGGGGAGGTGATAACAAGTAGTGGTGATGTGAGAAGGAGATGGAGTGAGTATTTTGAAGGTTTGTTTAATGTGTTTGATGACAGAGTGGCAGATATAGGGTGTTTTGGTCGAAGTGGTGTGCAAAGTGAGAGGGTTAGGGAAAATGATTTGGTAAACAGAGAAGAGGTAGTAAAAGCTTTGCGGAAGATGAAAGCCGGCAAGGCAGCAGGTTTGGATGGTATTGCAGTGGAATTTATTAAAAAAGGGGATGACTGTATTGTTGACTGGTTGGTAAGGTTATTTAATGTATGTATGACTCACGGTGAGGTGCCTGAGGATTTGCGGAATGCGTGCATAGTGCCATTGTACAAAGGCAAAGGGGATAAGAGTGAGTGCTCAAATTACAGAGGTATAAGTTTGTTGAGTATTCCTGGTAAAATTATATATATATATATATATATATATATATATATATATATATATATATATATATATATATATATATATATATATATATATATATATATATATATATATTTTTTTTTTTAATTTTCCAAAAGAAGGAACAGAGGGGGCCAGGTGAGGATATTCCAAAGAAGGCCCAGTCCTCTGTTCTTAATGCTACCTCGCTAATGCGGGAAATAGCGAATAGTTTGAAAAAAAAAAATATATATATATATATATATATATATATATATATATATATATATATATATATATATATATATATATATATATATATATATATACATATTTGTGTGTGTGTGTGTGTATGTGTGTGTGTATGTGTGTGTGTACTTTAAACTTTCTAAAAGGGGAAACAGAAGAAGGAGTCACGCGGGAGTGCTCATCTTCCTCGAAGGCTCAGATTGGAGTGTCTAAATGTGTGTGGATGTAACCAAGATGAGAAAAAAGTAGAGATAGGTAGTATGTTTGAGGAAAGGAACCTGGATGTTGTGGCTCTGAGTGAAACTAAGCTCTAGGGTAAATGGGAAGAATGGTTTAGGAATGCCTTGGGAGTAAAGTCTGGGGTTATTGAGAGGACAAGAGCAAGGGAAGGAGTAGCAATATTCCTGAAACAGGAGTGATGGAAGTATGTAATAGATTGTAAGAAAGTAAATTATAGATTGATATGGGTAAAACTGAAAGCTGATGTATAGAGATGGGTGATTATTGGTGCATATGCACCTGGGCATGAGAAGAAAGATCATGAGAGGCAAGTGTTTTGGGAGCAGATGAATGAGTGTGTTAGTGGTTTTGATGCACGAGACCGGGTTATAGTGATTTGTGATTTGAATGCAAAGGTGAGTAATGTGGCAGGTGAGGGAATAATTGGTATACATAGGGTGTTCAGTGTTGTAAATGGATATGGTGAAGAGCTTGTAGATTCATGTGCAGAAAAAGGACTGTTGATTGGGAATACCTGGTTTAAAAAGAGATATACATAAGTATACGTATGTAAGTAGGAGAGATGGCCAGAGAGCGTTATTGGATTACGTGTTCATTGATAGGAGGGCGAAAGAGATTCTTTTGTGTGTTAATGTGCTAAGAGGTGCAACTGGAGGGATTTCTGATCATTATCTTGTGAAGGCGAAGGTGAAGATTTGTAGATGTTTTCAGAAAAGAAGAGAGAATGTTGGGGTGAAGAGAGTGGTGAGAGTAAGTGAGCTTGGGAAGGAGACTTGTGTGAGGAAGTATCAGGAGAGACTGAATACAGTATGGAAAAAGGTGAGAACAAAGGACGTAAGGGGAGTGTGGGAGGAATGGGATGTATTTAGGGAAGCAGTGATGGCTTGCGCAAAAGATGCGTGTGGCTTGAGAAGGGTGGGAGATGGGCAGATTAGAAAGGGTAGTGAGTGGTGGGATGAAGAAGTAAGATTATTAGTGAAAGAGAAGAGAGAGGCATTTGGACGATTTTTGCAGGGAAATAATGCAAATGAGTGGAAGATGTATAAAAGAAAGGGGCAGGAGGTCAAGAGAAAGGAGGGTGGATGTGCTGGAAATGAGATGTTTGAGGACAATATGTGGTGTGAGGTGGTTTGATCGAGTAAGTAATGTAAGGGTAAGAGAGATGTCTGGAAATAAGAAGAGCGTGGTTGAGAGAGCAGAAGAGGGTGTTTTGAAATGGTTTGGTCACATGGAGAGAATGAGTGAGGCAAGATTGACCAAGAGGATATATGTCTCGGAGGTGGAGGAACGAGAAGTGGGAGACCAAATTGGAGGTGGAAAGATGGAGTGAAAAAGATTTTGAGTGATCTGGGCCTGAACATGCAGGAAGGTGAAAGGCGGGCAAGGAGTAGAGTGAATTGGATCGATATGGTATAACGGGGTCGACGTGCTGTCGATGGATTGAATCAGGGCATGTGACGCGTCTGGGGTAAACAATGGAAAGTTCTGTGGGGCCTGGATGTGGAAAGGGAGCTGTGGTTTCGGGCATTATTGCATGACAGCTAGAGAGTGAGTGTGAACGAATGGGGCCTTTGTTGTCTTTTCCCAGCGCTACCTCGCACACATGAGGGGGGAGGGGGATGTTATTTCATGTGTGGCGATTTGGCGATGGGAATGAATAAAGGCAGACAGTGTGAATTGTGTGCATGTGTATATATGTATATGTCTGTGTGTGTATATATATGTGTACATTGAGATGTATGGGTATGTATATTTGCGTGTTGGGACGTATATGTATATACATGTGTATGGGGGTGGGTTGGGCCATTTCTTTCGTCGGTTTCCTTGCGGTATCTTGCAAACGCGGGAGACAGCGACAAAGCAAATAAATAAAAGATAAATAAATAAATATATATATATATATATATATATATATATATATATATATATTGAATATGAACAGTGAACCTCGTAACAGTAAACCACCTGCCTACACTTGTACAACTCCAAGCATCGACATAATCACGCTCCTTGGATCTATATATTATGTATGGGCCACCACCGTAGGTTTTGTTTATTGGCGGTACGGAGGTACCACGGGGAACAAATTATAAGAATATATGTCGAATTCCACCAAACTGGGGTAAGGATGGTGGACTTATCATGGCCCACGCATTAAACACGACCTTCCAGACGCATACTTAATTCAAAGCCATTTTTGTTCAGAGACACCCAGTCTTTAGTTAGTTTTCCATTAACTGCTTGGGCTACACTCACTCAGGACCTTCCAGTCAGCCAAATTCCAATGCATGTTACAGCAAACACGGTACCTTATGCAAATGATGTCGCCCGTCCATTGCTTTTAGGTCCACATTTCACCCAGAAAAAGTTAAAAGAAGGTAAATCTTAAAATAACATACTACAAGATGCGTTCTCTTAACGTTCTTCTGAAGCTTACAGAGCAAGACGTCATTATCACCCAGAGAGACCAACACAACCATCCCAGCAACAACAATGAGGATATACTTGTTAACATCATTATCACCCAGAGAGACCAACACAACCATCCCAGCAACAACAATGAGGATATACTTGTTAACATCATTATCACCCAGAGAGACCAACACAACCATCCCAGCTACAACAATGAGGATATACTTGTTAACATCATTATCACCCAGAGAGACCAACACAACCACCCCAGCAACAACAATGAGGATATACTTGTTAACATCATTATCACCCAGAGAGACCAACACAACCACCCCAACAACAACAATGAGGATATACTTGTTAACATCATTATCACCCAGAGAGACCAACACAACCATCCCAGCAACAACAATGAGGATATACTTGTTAACATCATTGCTACACATACAGTGGACGAAATCTTCAGACTTCACGGCGAAAAGTGAAGAACATCCTGCTAAGCTTCCGTTTATTTTTCCGGCTTGAAGATAAAAGCTTGTGGTGTTCTTTCACATTTCCTGTGGGTTGTGAACGAATACATTTGGTACAGATATGTAAGATAAATACATTTCTGGTGTAAGAGTGAAAACTCAGGAAATGTCTGATATAGATAACATGAATAGATTTAACAAGATGTACGATAGCAGGAAATGTTCAAGAGATGGAGTGCCACAAGTATACGATACCCTCCCAGTACTGCACATATAGTTAGTTTTACACACACACACACACACACACACACACACACAAACAAACACACACACACACAAACACACAAACAAACACACACACACACACACAAACACACACACACACACACACACACACACACAAACACACACACACATACACACACACACACACACACACACACAAACACACACACACATACACACACACACACACACAGAGACACACACACAAAAAAAACACACACACATACACACACAAACATGCAAACGGGCATCCTTGGTGTAATACGGTCTCTCATGATGTAGCACTTAGTGTCATTAACCAAGATTCAATCACAGGACTCCTAGGTTCGAATCTTCGGCAAGGCACTGGGCGCAAAGCTTTCCCTACTGTACATCCTCTCTTTGAAACCTGTGGATAGATAACGACTTAGCGTAGGTTGGTGTGTGTGTGTGTGTTTCGTAAATTGATAAATGATATATATATATACATATATATATATATATATATATGTATATATATATATATATATATATATATATATATATATATATATATATATATATATATATATATATATATATATATATATATATATATATATATATATATACATATATATATATATATATGTATATATATATATATATATATATATATATATATATATATATATATATATATATATATATATATATATTTTATTTTGTTTTATCGCTGTCTCCCGCGTTTGCGAGGTAGCGCAAGGAAACAGACGAAAGAAATGGCCCAACCAACCCCCATACACATGTATATACATACACGTCCACACACGCAAATATACATACCCATACATCTCAATGTACACATATATATACACACACAAACACATACATACATACACATGCACACAATTCACACTGTCTGCCTTTATTCATTCCCATCGCCACCTCGCCACACATGGAATAACATCCCCCTCCCCCTTCATGTGTGCGAGGTAGCACTAGGAAAAGACAACAAAGGCCCCATTCGTTCACACCCACTCTCTAGCTGTCATGCAATAATGCCCGAAACCACAGCTCCCTTTCCACATCCAGGCCCCACAGAACTTTCCATGGTTTACCCCAGACGCTTCACATGCCCTGATTCAGTCCACTGACAGCACGTCGGCCCCGGTATACCACATCGCTCCAATTCACCCTATTCCTTGCCCGCCTTTCACCCTCCTGCATGTTCAGGCCCCGATCACTCAAAATCTTTTTCACGCCATCTTTCCACCTCCAATTTGGTCTCTCACTTCTCCTCGTTCCTCCACCTCCGACACATATATCCTCTTGGTCAATCTTTCCTCACTCATTCTCTCCATGTTCCCAAACAATTTCAAAACACCCTCTTCTGCTCTCTCAACCACGCTCTTTTTGTTTCCACTCATCTCTCTTACCCTTACATTTCTTACTCGATCAAACCACCTCACACCACATATTGTCCTCAAACATCTTATTTCCAGCACATCCACCCTCCTGCGCACAACTCTATCCATAGCCCACGCCTCGCAACCATACAACATTGTTGGAACCACTATTCCTTCAAACATAGCCATTTTTGCTTTCCGAGACTTCGACACATTCTTCAAGGCTTCCAGGATTATCGCCCCCTCCCCCACCCTATGATTCACTTCCGCTTCCATGGTTCCATCTGCTGCCAGATCCACTCCCATGATTTGTTCTGTTGGTTGAGACAGGTTTTTGTTACAAGTAAGGATTAAAGATTGCAATTTGTTTTATGAATATGCCAAGGCCTTCTTAAAGAACTTTATCATGAAAACATTTGGGATCTTAGATCTTGTCTGATCAGGGAGGATCATATGTACTTCATTTGTACTTCATTTGAATTATAAGGCCACATTCATCCTTCTGCATTTTATGCAGTACCACAGTGCATCACTTTACTTCCTATTATATACTTGCAATTGTATGCAGTCATCACAGTAGTTATCACCCCATACCTCTTGATTCATATGAAGGACACTTATAGGTCAAGCATTGCTAAATGGTACATATGTATCAGAATGCTGCTGTTATATATATATATATATATATATATATATATATATATATATATATATATATATATATATAAATGGAAAAGAATGTAGCTTAGATATTTAAGCTTATTCTTTCATTGAAATGTGAACAAATGGAGCATTTTTTTTTCAAAGTGATAGAGATAGAAAGCGAAAAGGTGTATTTCATGAATGTACTGGAAAACTTGAGGTCCAGATAAACTTTTGGTCTGTCAAGACTTTATTATGGCAGATGACCAACTACCTACCCTCATGTATCCAAGATATGGTTGTACTTTGTGTAGTGAAGACAATTGAGAAACATCATAAGCCAATATTCCAGGTTCATGATAAGAAAAGAAGTGGACCAGGCAGTATGATACAGTAGTTAAATTGATGAAAACTACTATTGACGTCTCTGTAAAAAAATCATACATTTCCCTTTCCCATAGCCAGAGGTTGAACCATTATGTGACATTCATTTTTCATTTCATTTCCAGCTAAAAGTTTCAGTTTTCTAAATTATTTCTTACATTTTTCATATATATATATATATATATATATATATATATATATATATATATACATATATATATATATATATATATATATATATATATATATATATATATATATATATATATATATATATATATATATATATATATGATCATTATCTTGTGGAGGCGAAGGTGAAGATGTGTGGGGGTTTTCAGAAAAGAAGAGAGAATGTTGGGGTGAAGAGAGTGGTGAGAGTAAGTGAGCTTGGGAAGGAGACTTGTGTGAGGAAGTACAAGGAGAGACTGAGTACAGAATGGAAAAAGGTGGGAACAAAGGAGGTAAGGGGAGTGGGGGAGGGATGGGATGTATTTAGGGAAGCAGTGATGGCTTGCGCAAAAGATGCTTGTGGCATGAGAAGCGTGGGAGGTGGGTTCATTAGAAAAGTTAGTGAGTGGTGGGATGAAGAAGTAAGATTATTAGAGAAAGAGAAGAGAGAGGCATTTGGACGATTTTTGCAGGGAAAAAATGCAAATGAGTGGGAGAGGTATAAAAGAAAGAGGCAGGAGGTCAAGAGAAAGGTGCAAGAGGTGAAAAAGAGGGCAAATGAGAGTTGGGGTGAGAGAGTATCATTAAATTATCAGGGAAAATAAAAAGATGTTTTGGAAGGAGGAAAATAAAGTGCGTAAGACAAGGGAGCAAATAGGAACTTCAGTGAAGGGGGAAAATGGGGAGGTGATAACAAGTGATGGTGATGTGAGAAGGAGATGGAGTGAGTATTTTGAAGGTTTGTTGAATGTGTTTGATGATAGAGTGGCAGATATAGGGTGTTTTGGTCGAGGTGGTGTGCAAAGTCAGAGCGTTAGGGAAAATGATTTGGTAAATAGAGAATAGGTAGTATAAGCTTTACGGAACATGAAAGCCGGCAAGGCAGCAGGTTTGGATGGTATTGCAGTGGAATTTATTAAAAAAGGGGGTGACTATATTGTTGACTGATTGGTAAGGTTATTTAATGTATGTATGATTCATGGTGAGGTGCCTGAGGATTGGCGGAATGCTTGATTAGTGCCATTGTACAAAGGCAAAGGGGATAAGAGTGAGTGCTCACATTACAGAGGTATAAGTTTGTTGAGTATTCCTGGCAAATTATATGGGAGGGTATTGATTGAGAGGGTGAAGGCATGTACAGAACATAAGATTGGGGAAGAGCAGTGTGGTTTCAGAAGTGATAGAGAATGTGTGGATCAGGTGTTTGCTTTGAAGAATGTATGTGAGAAATACTTAGAAAAACAAATGGATTTGTATGTAGCATTTATGGATCTGGAGAAGGCATATGATAGAGTTGATAGAGATGCTCTGTGGAAGGTTTTAAGAATATATGGTGTGGGAGGCAAGTTGTTAGAAGCAGTGAAAAGTTTTTATCGAGGATGTAAAGCATGTGTACGTGTAGGAAGAAAGGAAAGTGCTTGGTTCTCAGTGAATGCAGGTTTGCGGCAGGGGTGTGTGATGTCTCCATGGTTGTTTAATTTGTTTATGGATGGGGTTGTTAGGGAGGTGAATGCAAGAGTTTTGGAAAGATGGGCAAGTATGCAGTCTGTTGTGGATGAGCGTGCTTGGGAAGTGAGTCAGTTATTGTTCGCTGATGATACAGCGCTGGTGGCTGATTCATGTAGGAAACTGCAGAAACTGTTGACTGAGTTTGGTAAAGTGTGTGAAAGAAGAAAGTTAAGAGTAAATGTGAATAAGAGCAAGGTTATTAAGTACAGTAGGGTTGAGAGTCAAGTCAATTGGGAGGTAAGTTTGAATGGAGCAAAACTGGAGGAAGTAAAGTGTTTTATATATCTGGGAGTAGATCTGTCAGCGGATGGAACCATGGAAGCGGAAGTGAATCATAGGGTGGGGGAGTGGGCGAAAATTCTGGGAGCATTGAAGAATGTTTGGAAGTCGATAACATTATCTCGGAAAGCAAAAATGGGTATGTTTGAAGGAATAGTGGTTCCAACAACGTTGTATGGTTGCGAGGCGTGGGCTATGGATAGAGTTGTGCGCAGGAGGGTGGATATTCTGGAAATGAGATGTTTGAGGACAATATGTGGTGTGAGGTGGTTTGATCGAGTAAGTAATGTAAGGGTAAGAGAGATGTGTGGAAATAAAAAGAGTGTGGTTGAGAGAGCAGAAGAGGGTGTTTTGAAATGGTTTGGTCACATGGAGAGAATGAGTGAGGAAAGATTGACCAAGAGGATATATGTGTACGAGGTGGAGGGAAAGAGGAGAAGTGGGAGACCAAATTGGAGGTGGAAAGATGAAGTGAAAAGGATTTTGAGTGATCTGGGCCTGAACATACAGGAGGTTGAAAGGCGTGCAAGGAATAGAGTGAATTGGAGCGATGTGGTATACCGGGTCGACGTGCTGTCAATGGATTGAACCAGAGCATGTGAAGCGTCTGGGGTAAACCATGGAAAGTGTGTGGGACCTGGATGTGGAAAGGGAGCTGTGTTTTCGGTGCATTATTACATGGCATCTAGAGACTGAGTGTGAACGAATGGGGCCTTTGTTGTCGTTTTCCTAGCGCAACCTCGCACACATGAGGGGGAAGGGGGTTGTTATTCCATGTGTGGCGAGGTGGCGATGGGAACAAATTAAGGCAGACAGTATGAATTATGTACATGTGTATATATGTATATGTCTGTGCGTGTAAATATATGTGTACATTGAGATGTAAAGGTATGTATATTTGCGTGTGTGGACGTGTATGTGGGCGGGTTAGGCCATTCTTTCGTCTGTTTCCTTGCGCTACCTCGCTAACGCGGGAGACAGCGACAAAGAAAAAAAATAAATAATAAATGAATAAATATATATATATTTATATATATATATATATATATATATATATATATATATATATATATATATATATATATATATATATATATATATTTCTTTTTATTTGTATTTTGCTTTGTCGTTGTCTCCCGCGCCTGCGAGGCAGCGCAAGGAAAACAGATGAAAGAAATAGCCCAACAAACCCCCACACATATGCACACACAAACACGTCCACACACACAAACATACACACTCACACATCCCAACGTACACACATGTATACACACACAGACACACACATATACACACATGCACACAATTCAAACTGTCTGCCTCTACTCACCCCCATCGCCACCCCTTCACACACGGAATAATATCCCCCTCCCCCCTAATGTGCGCGAGGCAGCGCCAGAAAAAGACAAAAAAGGCCCCATTCGCTCACGCTCAGTCTCCAACTGTCATGCAATAATGCCCGAAACCACAGCCCCCCTTCCACACCCAGGCCCCACACAACTTTCCATGGTTTACCCAAGACGATTCACATGCACTGATTCAATCCATTGACAGCACGTCGACCCCGGTATACCACATCGATCCAATTCACTCTATTCCTTGCCCGCCTCTCACCCTCCTACATGTTCAGGCCCCGATCACTCAAAATCTTTTTCACTCCATCTTTCCACCTCCAATTTGGTCTCCCACTTCTCGTTCCCTCCACCTCCGACACATATATCCTCTTGGTCAATCTTTCCTCACTCATTCTCTCCATGTGCCCAAACCATTTGAAAACACCCTCTTCTGCTCTCTCAACCACGTTATTTTTTTTATTTCCACACATCTCTCTTACCCTTACATTACTTACTCGATCAAACCACGTCACACCACATATTATCCTCAAACATCTCATTTCCAGCACATCCACCCTCCTGCGCACAACTCTATCCATAGCACACGACTCGCAACCATACAGCATTATTGGAACCACTATTCCTATATATATATATATATATATATATATATATATATATATATATATATATATATATATATATATATATATATATATATATATATATATATATATATATACATATATTTATTCATATTTATTTTGCTTTGTCGCTGTCTCCCGCGTTAGCGATGTAGCGCAAGGAAACAGACGAAAGAATGGCCAAACCCACCCACATACACATGTATATACATACACGTCCACACACGCAAATATACATACCTATACATCTCAATGTATAAATATATATATATACACACAGACATATACATATATACACATATACATAATTCATACCGTCTGCCTTTATTCATTCCCATCGCCACCTCGCCACACATGGAATAACAACAACCCCCTACTCCCTCATGTGTGCGAGGTTGCGCTAGGAAAACGACAACAAAGGCCCCATTCGTTCACACTCAGACTCCAGCTGTCATGTAACAATGCACCGAAACCACAGCTGCCATTTGCACACCCAGGCCCCACAGAACTTTCCATGGTTTACCCTAGACGCTTCACATGCCCTGGTTCAATCCATTGACAGCACGTCAACCCCGGTATACCACATCGTTCCAATTCACTCTATTCCTTGCACGCCCTTCATCCTCCTGCATGTCGAAGCAACGATCACTCAAAATCTATATATATATATATATATATATATATATATATATATATATATATATATATATATATATATATATATATATATATATATATATATATATATATATCCCTGGGGATAGGGGAGAAAGAATACTTCCCACGTATTCCCTGCGTGTCGTAGAAGGCGACTAAAAGGGGAGGGAGCGGGGGGCTGGAAATCCTCCCCTCTCTTTTTTTTTTTTAATTTTCCAAAAGAAGGAACAGAGAATTGGGCCAGGTGAGGGTATTCCCTCAAGGCCCAGTCCTCTGTTCTTAACGCTACCTCGCTAATGCGGGAAATGGCGAATAGTTTGAAAGAAAAGAAAAGAATATATATATATATATATATATATATATATATATATATATATATATATATATATATATATATATATGTATATTATTTATTTCATTTACTTTGCTTTGTCGCTGTCTCCCGCGTTAGCGAGGTAGCGCAAGGAAACAGACGAAAGAATGGCCCAACCCACCCACATACACATGTATATACATACACGTCCACACACGCAAATATACATACCTATACATCTGAATGTACACATATACATACACACACAGACATATACATATATACACATGTACATGATTCATAATGTCTGCCTTTACTTATTCCCATCGCCACCTCGCCACACATGGAATAACAACCCCCTCCCCATCTTGTGTTTACCAAATCACTTTCCCTAACCCCCTCACTTATATATATATATATATATATATATATATATATATATATATATATATATATATATATATATATATATATATATATATATATATATATATATATATATATATATATATATATATATATATATATATACATATATATATATATATATATATATATATATATATATATATATATATATATATATATATATATATATATATATATATATATATATATATTGCATTAAGTCAGAGGTGCGAGTGATCTAGTATTTACTGATAACCTCGACGAAAATGAAACAATTCATTCCCAAGTTCACTTGCTTGTAATGATCTCAGCGTCATGAGAGATATATATTCATGTATCTTCAGTGACGATGTGTACTTTGTGTACTAATGTGTACTTTGGAGCCTACTGTCTATCATTTTCATCATGGTCATCAGCAATTATATGCCCACATTTGTATATACATACAAATACATACACACATTTGTACATGTATATATATTTACATTTTTTCGCCTTTATTCCCCGCTACACGCCGCCCTACATGTAGGGGATCGTCCTCTCCTGCGTAAGCAAAGTAGTGCTAAGAAACATCCAGAGAAAGGCCACATAATCTCACATCCATTCTCTAAATATCATGTGCAATGGAGTAAAATCATAACTCCATATCCATATCCAGGTCCCACAGATCTTTCCATAGTTTACACCAGACATCACACTCCTGCTACAGCAATTGTCGACTATGTTTCCTCAACCAAACCTTTAACATTCATCACCTACCTATAGATGGGCTTGCTGATTCCATCCTTGTACCAAAGAACCAGGAGAGCCGGATCAGATGGCAAGGGCGAGGTTAGGTTACAGGGAAGCTGAGCCACGTCTCCCTCCGTCGCCCACACAGTTCTCGTTGGACCTGACGAGGAATGAAGAGGACAAGAATCAAAAGGGTTGTTGCATTTAATTTCAAGGAGGTTAATTTTGATAGGAAAGATTCATTCATGGCATTATCTGCTTTTGGTAGAATCATAGGGACATAAGTATTCGTATACATACACACACAAAGACACACACACACAAACACACACACACATATATATATATATATATATATATATATGTATATATATATATATATATATATATATATATATATATATATATATATATATATATATATATATATATATATATATATATATATATATATATATATATAAATATATATATATATATATATATATATAACAAATATATATATAGATATATATAACAAGTAGTGGTGATGTGAGAAGGAGATGGAGTGAGTATTTTGAAGGTTTGTTGAATGTGTTTGATGATAGAGTGGCAGATATAGGGTGTTTTGGTCGAGGTGGTGTGCAAAGTGAGAGGGTTAGGGAAACTGAGTTGGTAAGCAGAGAAGAGGTAGTAAAAGCTTTGCGGAAGATGAAAGCCGGCAAGGCAGCAGGTTTGGTTGGTATTGCAGTGGAATTTATTAAAAAAGGAAGTGACTGTATTGTTGACTGGTTGGTAAGGTTATTTAATGTATGTATGACTCATGGTGAGGTGCCTGAGGATTGGCGGAATGCGTGCATAGTGCCATTGTACAAAGGCAAAGGGGATAAGAGTGAGTGCTCAAATTACAGAGGTATAAGTTTGTTGAGTATTCCTGGCAAATTATATGGGAGGGTATTGATTTAGAGGGTGAAGGCATGTACAGAGAATCAGATTGGGGAAGAGCAGTGTGGTTTCAGAAGTGGTAGAGGATGTGTGGATCAGGTGTTTGCTTTGAAGAATGTATGTGAGAAATACTTAGAAAAGCAAATGGATTTGTATGTAGCATTTATGGATCTGGAGAAAGCATATGATAGAGTTGATAGAGATGCTCTGTGGAAGGTATTAAGAATATATGGTGTGGGAGGCAAGTTGTTAGAAGCAGTGAAAAGTTTTTATCGAGGATGTAAGGCATGTGTACGTGTAGGAAGAGAGGAAAGTGATTGGTTTTCAGTGAATGTAAGTTTGCGGCAGGGGTGTGTAATGTCTCCATGGTTGTTTAATTTGTTTATGGATGGGGTTGTTAGGGAGGTGAATGCAAGAGTTTTGGAAAGAGGGGCAAGTATGAAGTCTGTTCGGGATGAGAGAGCTTGGGAAGTGAGTCAGTTGTTGTTCGCTGATGATACAGCGCTGGTGGCTGATTCATGTCAGAAACTGCAGAAGCTGGTGACTGAGTTTGGTAAAGTGTGTGAAAGAAGAAAGTTAAGAGTAAATGTGAATAAGAGCAAGGTTATTAGGTACAGTAGGGTTGAGGGTCAAGTCAATTGGGAGGTGAGTTTGAATGGAGAAAAACTGGAGGAAGTGAAGTGTTTTAGATATCTGGGAGTGGATCTGTCAGCGGATGGAACCATGGAAGCGGAAGTGGATCATAGGGTGGGCGAGGGGGCGAAAATTCTGGGAGCCTTGAAGAATGTGTGGAAGTCGAGAACATTATCTCGGAAAGCAAAAATGGGTATGTTTGAAAGAATAGTGGTTCCAACAATGTTGTATGGTTGCGAGTCGTGGACTATGGATAGAGTTGTGCGCAGGAGGATGGATGTGCTGGAGATGAGATGTTTGAGGACAATGTGTGGTGTGAGGTGGTTTGATCGAGTGAGTAACGTAAGGGTAAGAGAGATGTGTGGAAATAAAAAGAGCGTGGTTGAGAGAGCAGAAGAGGGTGTTTTGAAATGGTTTGGTCACATGGAGAGAATGAGTGAGGAAAGATTGACCAAGAGGATATATGTGTCGGAGGTGGAGGGAACGAGGAGAAGAGGAAGACCAAATTGGAGGTGGAAAGATGGAGTTAAAAAGATTT
This sequence comes from Panulirus ornatus, assembly GCF_036320965.1. Taxonomy (NCBI): domain Eukaryota; kingdom Metazoa; phylum Arthropoda; class Malacostraca; order Decapoda; family Palinuridae; genus Panulirus; species Panulirus ornatus. The sequence goes on from NC_092238.1 coordinate 58,043,577, forward strand.
TGTGTGATCGGGGCCTGAACATGCAGGAGGGTGAAAGGAGGGCAAAGAATAGAGTGAATTGGAGCGATGTGGTATACCGGGGTTGACGTGCTGTCAGTGGATTGAATCAAGGAATGTGTATGGGGGTGGGTTGGGCCATTTCTTTCGTCTGTTTCCTTGCGCTACCTCGCAAACGCGGGAGACAGCGACAAAAAAAAAATATATATATATATATATATATATATATATATATATATATATATATATATATATTCTTTTTCTTTCAAACTATTTGCCATCTCCCACGTTAGCGAATTAGCGTTAAGAACAGAGGACTGGGCCTTTTTTGGAATATCCTCACCTGGCCACCTCTATTCCTTCTTTTGGAAAAATTAAAAAAAAAAAACGAGAGGGGAGGATTTCCAGCCCCCCGCTCCCTCCCCTTGTAGTCGCCTTCTACGACACGCAGGGAATACGTGGGAAGTATTCTTAATCCCCTAGTACTTGCACAGATTCTTGAAAGCAAACACCTGATCCCATATACTGAACTTAAATCTTTGTGTAATTACCACCCCAAAGCTTGTTTCCTGGCAAAAACATTCCATGTCTTAATCAGATTACCAGTTTAGAGTATAGTTCTGACAAATGAATTTTTGATATTTGAATATGAAAAACAAAAGAATAAATGAATGGTACCATGTACTAACTTGTAAAGCATAGTTGCAAAATGGTAGTCACATTAGCAGTTACAGATAGTAGAGTACATATCACTATAAACACCATTTTAGAAATGATGGTCATTTCTCTGATATGACATGATCATGAATTCCATTAGAACTTAGACTAACTTTGTAGTTCTTTTGTCTGCGCAGTGCTATTATTGTTGAACTTTGTGCAAAATCTATCGGTCACCAGTTGAAAATGGCTGCCAAAGCAGTTAAGGGTAATATAATTTTCAAACAACATATCTAGTACATGTTACTTACATGTATATTTCTAAGAGGTTATGCCATCGTTAACATGAAATAGTTCTTTAATATAATAAAAGGTCAAGAATAAAAAGGCACACCTAGAAGTTTAGCACGAGAAATTGAAGGATATCAAGAAAAAGTTTTTTCAAAATAGTTATGAATAGTTATGATAGAGTTGTGCGCAGGATGGTGGATGAGCTGGAAATGAGATGTTTGAGGACAATATGTGGTGTGAGGTGGTTTGATCGAGTAAGTAATGTAAGGGTAAGAGAGATGTGTGGAAATAAAAAGAGCGTGGTTGAGAGAGTAGAAGAGGGTGTTTTGAAATGGTTTGGGCATATGGAGAGAATGAGTGAGGAAAGATTGACCAAGAGGATATATGTGTCAGAGGTGGAGGGAATGAGGAGAAGTGGGCACCAAATTGGAGGTGGAAAGATGGAGTGAAAAAGATTTTGAGTGATCGGGGCCTGAACATGCAGGAGGGTGAAATGTGGGCAAGGAATAGAGTGAATTGGATCGATGTGGTATACCGGGGTAGACGTGCTGTCATTAGATTGAATCAGGGCATGTGAAGCATCTGGGGTAAACCATGGAAGGTTCTGTGGGGCCTGGATATGGAAAGGGAGCTGTAGTTTTGGGCATTATTACATGACAGCTAGAGGCTGAGTGTGAACGAATGGGGCCTTTGTTGTCTTTTCCTAGCGCTACCTCGCACACATGCGGGGGGAGGGGGATGTTATTCCATGTGTGGCGAGGTGGCAATGTGAAAGAATAAAGGCAGTGTGAATTGTGTGCATGTGTATATATGTATGTATCTGTGTGTGTGTATATATATGTGTACATTGAGATGTATGGGTATGTATATTTGCGTGTGTGGACGTGTATGTATATACATGTGTATGGGGCTGGGTTGGGCCATTTCTTTCATCTGTTTCCTTGCGCTACCTCGCAAACGCGGGCGACAGCGAGAAAGCAAAATAAATAAATAAATATAAATATATATATATATATATATATATATATATATATATATATATATATATATATATATATATATATATATATATATATATATATATAAAGTGGTTTGATCGAGTAAGTAATGTAAGGGTAAGAGAGATGTGTGGAAATAAAAAGAGTGTGGTTGAGAGAGCAGAAGAGGGTGTTTTGAAATGGTTTGGTCGCATGGAGAGGATGAGTGAGGAAAGATTGACCAAGAAGAGATATGTTTCAGAGGTGGAGGGAACGACGAGAAGTGATAGACGATATTGGAGGTGGAAAGATGGAGTGAAGAAGATTTTGAGTGATCGGGACCTGAACATGCAGTAGGGTGAAAGGCGTGCAAGGAATATATATATATATATATATATATATATATATATATATATATATATATATATATATATATATATATATATATATATATATATATTATCCCTGGGGATAGGGGGAAAGAATACTTCCCACGAATTCCCTGCGTGTCGTAGAAGGCGACTAAAAGGGGAGGGAGCGGGTGGCTCGAAATCCTCCCCTTTCTTATTTTTTTTAATTTTCCAAAAGAAGGAACAGAGAAGGGGGTCAGGTGAGGATATTCCCTCTAAGGTCCAGTTCTCTGTTCTTAACGCTACCTCGCTAACGCGGGAAATGGCAAATAGTATAAAAATATATATATATATATATATATTTATATATATATATATATATATATATATATATATATATATATATATATATATATATATATATATATATATATATATATATATATATATATATATATATATTTCTCATATGTATATATATGTATGTGTGTATGTGTGTGTATATGTGCGTATGTATGTGTATGTGTGTGTATGGGTATATGTATATATATATGTATATTATCCCTGGGGATAGGGGTGAAAGAATACTTCCCACGTATTCCTCGCGTGTCGTAGAAAGCGACTAGAGGGGACGGGAGCGGGGGGCCAGAAATCCTCCCCTCCTTGTATTAACTTTCTAAAATGGGAAATAGAAGAAGGAGTCACGCGGGGAGTGCTCATCCTCCTCGAAGGCTCAGAGTGGGGTGCCTAAATGTGTGTGGATGTAACCAAGATGTGAAAAAAGGAGAGATAGGTAGTATGTTTGAGGAAAGGAACCTGGATGTTTTGGCTCTGAGTGAAACGATGCTCAAGGGTAAAGGGGAGGAGTGGTTTGGGAATGTCTGGGGAGTAAAGTCAGGGGTTAGTGAGAGGACAAGAGCAAGGGAAGGAGTAGCAATACTCCTGAAACAGGAGTTGTGGGAGTATGTGACAGAGTGTAAGAAAGTAAATTCTCGAATAATATGGGTAAAACTGAAAGTTGATGGAGAGAGGTGGGTGATTATTGGTGCATATGCACCTGGGCATGAGAAGAAAGATCAAGAGAGGCAAGTGTTTTGGGAGCAGCTGAGTGAGTGTGTTAGTGGTTTTGATGCACGAGACCGGGTCATAGTGATGGGTGATTTGAATGCAAAGGTGAGTAATGTGGCAGTTGAGGGAATAATTGGTATACATGGGGTGTTCAGTGTTGTAAATGGAAATGGTGAAGAGCTTGTAGATTTATGTGCTGAAAAAGGACTGATGATTGGGAATACCTGGTTTAAAAAGCGAGATATACATAAGTATACTTATGTAAGTAGGAGAGATGGCCAGAGAGCGTTATTGGATTACGTGTTAATTGACAGGCGTGCGAAAGAGAGACTTTTGGATGTTAATGTGCTGAGAGGTGCAACTGGAGGGATGTCTGATCATTATCTTGTGGAGGCTAAGGTGAAGATTTGTATGGGTTTTCAGAAAAGAAGAGTGAATGTTGGGGTGAAGAGGGTGGTGAGAGTAAGTGAGCTTGAGAAGGAGACCTGTGTGAGGAAGTACCAGGAGAGACTGAGTACAGAATGGAAAAAGGTGAGAACAATGGAAGTAAGGGGAGTGGGGGAGGAATGGGATGTATTTAGGGAATCAGTGATGGATTGCGCAAAAGATGCTTGTGGCATGAGAAGAGTGGGAGGTGGGTTGATTAGAAAGGGTAGTGAGTGGTGGGATGAAGAAGTAACAGTATTAGTGAAAGAGAAGAGAGAGGCATTTGGACGATTTTGCAGGGAAAAATGCAATTGAGTGGGAGATGTATAAAAGAAAGAGACAGGAGGTCAAGAGAAAGGTGCAAGAGGTGAAAAAAAGGGCAAATGAGAGTTGGGGTGAGAGTGTATCAGTAAATCTTAGGGAGAATAAAAAGATGTTCTGGAAGGAGGCAAATAAAGTGCGTAAGACAAGGGAGCAAATGGGAACTTCATTGAAGGGCGCAAATGGGGAGGTGATAACAAGTAGTGGTGATGTGAGAAGGAGATGGAGTGAGTATTTTGAAGGTTTGTTGAATGTGTTTGATGATAGAGTGGCAGATATAGGGTTTTTTGGTCGAGGTGGTGTGCAAAGTGAGAGGGTTAGGGAAAATGATTTGGTAAACAGAGAATAGGTAGTGAAAACTTTGCGGAAGATGAAAGCCGGCAAGGCAGCAGGTTTGGATGGTATTGCAGTGGAATTTATTAAAAAAGAGGGTGACTGTATTGTTGACTGGTTGGTAAGGTTATTTAATGTATGTATGACTCATGGTGAGGAGCCTGAGGATTGGCGGAATGCGTGCATAGTGCCATTGTACAAAGGCAAAGGGGATAAGAGAGGGTGCTCAAATTACAGAGGTATAAGTTTGTTGAGTATTCTTGGTAAATTATATGGGAGGGTATTGATTGAGAGGGTGAAGGCATGTACAGAGCATCAGATTGGGGAAGAGCAGTGTGGTTTCAGAAGTGGTAGAGGATGTGTGGATCATGTGTTTGCTTTGAAGAATGTATGTGAGAAATACTTAGAAAAGCAAATGGATTTGTATGTAGCATTTATGGATCTGGAGAAGGCATATGATAGAGTTGATAGAGATGCTCTGTGGAAGGTATTAAGAATATATGGTGTGGGAGGCAAGTTGTTAGAAGCAGTGAAAAGTTTTTATCGAGGATGTAAGGCATGTGTACGTGTAGGAAGAGAGGAAAGTGATTGGTTCTCAGTGAATGTAGGTTTGCGGCAGGGGTGTGTGATGTCTCCATGGTTGTTTAATTTGTTTATGGATGGGGTTGTTAGGGAGGTAAATGCAAGAGTTTTGGAAAGAGGGGCAAGTATGAAGTCTGTTGGGGATGAGAGAGCTTGGGAAGTGAGTCAGTTGTTGTTCGCTGATGATACAGCGCTGGTGGCTGATTCATGTGACAAACTGCAGAAGCTGGTGACTGAGTTTGGAAAAGTTTGTGGAAGAAGAAAGTTAAGAGTAAATGTGAATAAGAGCAAGGTTATTAGGTACAGTAGGGTTGAGGGTCAAGTCAATTGGGAGGTGAGTTTGAATGGAGAAAAACTGGAGGAAGTGAAGTGTTTTAGATATCTGGGAGTGGATCTGTCAGCGGATGGAACCATGGAAGCGGAAGTGGATCATAGGGTGGGGGAGGGGGCGAAAATCCTGGGGGCCTTGAAAAATGTGTGGAAGTCGAGAACATTATCTCGGAAAGCAAAAATGGGTATGTTTGAAGGAATAGTGGTTCCAACAATGTTGTATGGTTGCGAGGCGTGGGCTATGGATAGAGTTGTGCGCAGGAGGATGGATGTGCTGGAAATGAGATGTTTGAGGACAATGTGTGGTGTGAGGTGGTTTGATCGAGTGAGTAACGTAAGGGTAAGAGAGATGTGTGGAAATAAAAAGAGCGTGGTTGAGAGAGCAAAAGAGGGTGTTTTGAAGTGGTTTGGGCACATGGAGAGGATCAGTGAGGAAAGATTGACCAAGAGGATATATGTGTCGGAGGCGGAGGGAACAAGGAGAAGAGGGAGACCAAATTGGAGGTGGAAAGATGGAGTGAAAAAGATTTTGTGTGATCGGGGCCTGAACATGCAGGAGGGTGAAAGGAGGGCAAGGAATAGAGTGAATTGGAGCGATGTGGTATACCGGGGTTGACGTGCTGTCAGTGGATTGAAGCAAGGCATGTGAAGCGTCTGGGGTAAACCATGGAAAGCTGTGTAGGTATGTATATTTGCGTGTGTGGACGTGTGTATGTACATGTGTATGGGGGGGGGGGGGTTGGGCCATTTCTTTCGTCTGTTTCCTTGCGCTACCTCGCAAACGCGGGAGACAGCGACAAAGTATAAAAAAAAAAAAAAAAATATATATATATATATATATATATATATATATATATATATATATATATATATATATATATATATATATATCCTTGGGGATAGGGGATTAAGAATACTTCCCACGTATTCCCTGCGTGTCGTAGAAGGCGACTAAAAGGGGAGGGAGCGGGGTGCTGGAAATCCTCCCCTCTCGTTTTCTTTTTTTTAATTTTCCGAAAGAAGGAACAGAGGGGGCCAGGTGAGGATATTCCAAAAAAGGCCCAGTCCTCTGTTCTTAACGCTACCTCGCTAGCGCGGGAAATGGCCAATAGTTTAAAAGAAAGAAAAAAAAAAAAAGATATATATATATATATATATATATATATATATATATATATATATATATATATATATATATATATATATATATATATATATATATGTATATATATATATATATATATATATATATATATATATATATATATATATATATATATATATATATATATATATATATATATATATATAAATATATATATATATATATATATATATATATATATATATATATATATATATATATATATATATATATATATATATATATATATATATATATATATATATATATATATATATATATATATATATATATAAATATATATATATATATATATATATATATATATATATATATATATATATATATATATATATATATATATATATATATATATATATATATATATATATATATATATATATATATATATATATATGTATATATATATGAAGTATTAACGAATCAGACACGTAATGATCATAGATGAACTTGTGGGCCATGAGGGAAAATCAAAGCAGGAGAATTTTCTAAAGCGCTTTCTTGTATTTCAACACATCTTCAGAAGCAAATAGTAACAAATCACAGATGAAGGAAAACGTACAGAGACACCAGTAGATGTTGACAGCATCACATCTTACCGTAGAGAAGTAAATAAGAATCATAGTTTGGTTTATATAAATAAGGTAACTTTACACGTAAACTAATTGTGAATATATTTCCCATCACACAGGATAACCTGAAAGACGTGAAAGCCATCGAAGGTGACCTGAGCCGTAATCCTATTAACTATTTCTTAATTCATTTCCCTGCTACACCCATTGGCAACTGGTTTATTATATTCTGGTTCTGTCGATCTGTACTTAGTCCTGACGATGAGGACACAGGAACTGCGAGGCTTACATGCATCCTAATTTACTGAATTTATCATCAGTTTGGTTGAAAATGATAATACTCTTCTGTTGTTGTTCTAGGCTAATGTATACTTGTCCTCACGTAAGCTGCCCAGTTAGTTCACTCTAAACTCAGCTTGTTCTGCTGGGAATAATATAAAAGGTTGAGAGAGGCTAAGAACTTTGAACAGGCATCGAGAAACCAGATAAAAATCATGAACAGCAAAGAACAACGCATCCCAAGCGATAGATAATGAACGCATATTGGCAAGATTATTTGACACGGGGTCACTAGGTCATGACCCATAACCTTATATTGTCATTCACAGCAACGTGATGAGACATAAAATCTTACAACAGACAGACCACATCCTCCGGCCTCGGGTTTCTCTCTTGATCCAAGTTAACGTTATTTTCGTCACACCATATACATTCCCTGACATGCATCTGCACTTCGAGATAACCTAACTCGGTGACTCAAATAACTCGTATCCCGTCCATATTACTGGCTGTTATCATTCTCCCATTATCATTTTCCATCTTCTATCCCTTGCTTTTTCTCCTTCTGTACTACTCCTCCTTCGATATCTCAGCCTCCCACATTATCTTATTTCTTCGAACCTTACCCACACAGGATTGAAACTCTAGTTCCTCTTGAATCATGTTCGATGTTCGGTCTGCCTCTCGATTTCTTTATGATACATGGACTGGAACGCTTGCATGCAACGTTCATAACGAGCTGGTAGTTTCTTCCCTGAAATATCCTTACAACATCTCGGAGTTGGAAGTTCGAAGTTAGTGGAATTTCTACACCGCTTCATATGCCTTATCATATCATTTCATCTCAAAATGACTCGGAAGTTAAAGAAAATGATCAATGAAATAATTTTCCCTCATTCCCATTCCACTGATTATATCTTATTCGAAGAAATGTGAACCAACTTAATATAAAAATAACGAGCACTCACCTCTCAACTGATTCAATTTAGATTTCTATGACTGTGCACTTTCGTATGAACAGGCATGAAGTGAATGATAAAAGAAGAGGATTGTAAAATCCATCAACTCATGTACGTATATATTCATATCCTAAAGGCACTGAAACATAGATTCATAAATATCTTATATATATATATATATATATATATATATATATATATATATACATATATATATATATATATATATATATATATATATATATATATATATATATATATATATATATATATATATATACCGGGGTCGACGTGCTGTCAATGGATTGAACCAGGGCATGTGAAGCGTCTGGGGTAAACCATGGAAAGTTGTGTGGGGCCTGGATGTGGAAAGGGAGCTGTGGTTTCGGTGCATTATTACATGACAGCTAGAGACTGAGTGTGAACGAATGGGGCCTCTGGTGTCTTTTCCTATCGCTACCTCGCACACATGAGTGGGGAGGGGGTTGTTATTCCATGTGTGGCGAGGTGGCGATTGGAACAAATAAAGGCAGACAGTATGAATTATGTACATGCGTATATATGTATATGTCTGTGTGTGTATATATATGTGTACATTGAGATGTATAGGTATGTATATTTGCGTGTGTGGACGTGTATGTATATAAATGTGTATGTGGGCGGGTTGGGCCATTCTTTCGTCTGTTTCCTTGCGCTACCTCGCTAACGCGGGAGACAGCGACAAAGCAAAATAGATAGATAAATGATAAATATATATATATATATATATATATATATATATATATATATATATATATATATATATATATATATATATATATATATATTTTTTTACATACCATTCGCCATTTTCCGCGATAGCGAGGTAGCATTAAGAACAGAGGACTGGGTTTTTGAGGGAATATCCTCACCTGACCCCCTTCTCTGTTCCTTCTTTTGGAAAAAAAAAAGAAAGAAAACGAGAGGGGAGGATTTCCAGCCCCCCGCTCCCTTCCCTTTTAGTCGCCTTCTACGACATGCAGGGAATACGTGGGAAGTGTTCTTTTTTCCCCTATCCCCAGGGATATATATATATATATATATATATATATATATATATATATATATATATATATATATATATATATATATATATATATATATATATATATATATTTTTTTTTTTTTTTTTTTTTTTATACTTTGTCGCTGTCTCCCGCGTTTGCGAGGTAGCGCAAGGAAACAGACGAAAGAAATGGCCCAACCCCCATACACATGTACATACACACGTCCACACACGCAAATATACATACCTACACAGCTTTCCATGGTTTACCCCAGACGCTTCACATGCCTTGCTTCAATCCACTGACAGCACGTCAACCCCTGTATACCACATGACTCCAATTCACTCTATTTCTTGCCCTCCTTTCACCCTCCTGCATGTTCAGGCCCCGATCACACAAAATCTTTTTCACTCCATCTTTCCACCTCCAATTTGGTCTCCCTCTCCTCCTCGTTCCCTCCACCTCCGACACATATATCCTCTTGGTCAATCTCTCCTCACTCATTCTCTCCATGTGCCCAAACCATTTCAAAACACCCTCTTCTGCTCTCTCAACCACGCTCTTTTTATTTCCACACATCTCTCTTACCCTTACGTTACTTACTCGATCAAACCACCTCACACCACACATTGTCCTCAAACATCTCATTTCCAGCACATCCATCCTCCTGCGCACATCTCTATCCATAGCCCACGCCTCGCAACCATACAACATTGTTGGAACCACTATTCCCTCAAACATACCCATTTTTGCTTTCCGAGATAATGTTCTCGACTTCCACACATTTTTCAAGGCTCCCAAAATTTTCGCCCCCTCCCCCACCCTATGATCCACTTCCGCTTCCATGGTTCCATCCGCTGACAGATCCACTCCCAGATATCTAAAACACTTCACTTCCTCCAGTTTTTCTCCATTCAAACTCACCTCCCAATTGACTTGACCCTCACCCCTACTGTACCTAATAACCTTGCTCTTATTCACATTTACTCTCAACTTTCTTCTTCCACACACTTTACCAAACTCAGTCACCAGCTTCTGCAGTTTCTCACATGAATCAGCCACCAGCGCTGTATCATCAGCGAACAACAACTGACTCACTTCCCAAGCTCTCTCATCCCCAACAGACTTCATACTTGCCCCTCTTTCCAGGACTCTTGCATTTACCTCCCTTACAACCCCATCCATAAACAAATTAAACAACCATGGAGACATCACACACCCCTGCCGCAAACCTACATTCACTGAGAACCAATCACTTTCCTCTCTTCCTACACGTACACATGCCTTACATCCTCGATAAAAACTTTTCACTGCTTCTAACAACTTGCCTCCCACACCATATATTCTTAATACCTTCCACAGAGCATCTCTATCAACTCTATCATATGCCTTCTCCAGATCCATAAATGCTACATACAAATCCATTTGCTTTTCTAAGTATTTCTCACATACATTCTTCAAAGCAAACACCTGATCCACACATCCTCTACCACTTCTGAAACCGCACTGCTCTTCCCCAATCTGATGCTCTGTACATGCCTTCACCCTCTCAATCAATACCCTCCCATATAATTTACCAGGAATACTCAACAAACTTATACCTCTGTAATTTGAGCACTCACTCTTATCCCCTTTGCCTTTGTACAATGGCACTATGCACGCATTCCGCCAATCCTCAGGCACCTCACCATGAGTCATACATACATTAAATAACCTTACCAACCAGTCAACAATACAGTCACCCCCTTTCTTAATAAATTCCACTGCAATACCATCCAAACCTGCTGCCTTGCCGGTTTTCATCTTCCGCAAAGCTTTTACTACCTCTTCTCTGTTTACCAAATCATTTTCCCTAACCCTCTCACTTTGCACACCACCTCGACCAAAACACCCTATATCTGCCACTCTGTCATCAGACACATTCAACAAACCTTCAAAATACTCATTCCATCTCCTTCTCACATCACCGCTACTTGTTATCACCTCCCCATTTACGCCCTTCACTGAAGTTCCCATTTGCTCCCTTGTCTTACGCACCCTATTTACCTCCTTCCAGAACATCTTTTTATTCTCCCTAAAATTTACTGATAGTCTCTCACCCCAACTCTCATTTGCCCTTTTTTTCACCTCTTGCACCTTTCTCTTGACCTCCTGTCTCTTTCTTTTATACTTCTCCCACTCAATTGCATCTTTTCCCTGCAAAAATCGTCCAAATGCCTCTCTCTTCTCTTTCACTAATATATATATATATATATATATTCCTATGAGTCCACGGGGAAAATGAAACATGATAAGTTCCCAAATGCACTTTCGTATAATAATCACATCATCAGGGGAGACACAAGAGAGAAATATAATTCAGTTGATATACATCGAAGAGACGAAGGTAGGACGCCATTTGGTAAACATGTGATTGTCCTAAACATACAACGAGCGTTCATAAACTTATCATTTTACAGATTTTATCAACAATAAAGTTATCTAATTTGTATAGACCATAACTAATAATGAAATTATAATTCTTTGTGTATTTGATAATAGAAGATTGAATGATATTTCTCTTGGTAATAGAGTTAGAGTTACTAACTGAGATGGCATTACTCCAGTCAATACAATGATCATAGTTTTTAACGTGATTAAACAAGGCATTTCATTCTTGTCCCGTTCTTATACTTTATTTATGTTGGTTAAGTCTAACAGAAAGATCCCTACTAGTCTGACCAACATAAAATTTCTCACAATTTCCACATGGCACTTTATAGATTCATCTAAGAGAATTTTCTGGTTAATTCCTGATTAAGATATTCTTTATAGTATTATTGTTGCTGAAGTCAACATTTACATTAAAGGATTTAAACAACATGGGAAGTAAAGTGAAATCATTATCATAGGGGAACCTAAAAGATTCTTGGTGTCAATGGGAGGTTTGGGCTCAACTCTATAAAATGATTTCTTTGCTAACTTAAGGAATTTATCAATGAAAGTTCTAGGGTATTTCAACTTAGATCCAATAAAAAATATCTCTCTCAAACTCATCAGATTTCTAAAAGAGGAAACAGAAGGAGTCATGCAAGGAGTTCTCTTCTTCCTCGGAGGCTCAGATTGGGGTCTGAATGTGTGTGGATGTAACCAAGATGAGAAAAAAGGAGAGATAGGTAGTATGTTTGAGGAAAGAATCCTAGATGTTTTGGGTTTGAGTGAAACGATGCTCAAGGGTAGAGGGGAATAGTGGTTTGGGAATGTTTTGAAAGTAAAGTCATGGGTTGGTGAGCAAAGGAAGTACTAGCACTACTCCTGAACCTAACCTAACCTAACCTAACCTAACCTGAAAGTGGATAGAGAGACGGGTGACTGTTGGTGCCTATGCACCTGGTCACGAGAAAAAAGATCGTAAGAGGCAAGTGTTTTCGGAGCAGCTGACTGAATGTATTAGCAGCTTTGATGCATGTAACCGGGTTATAGTGACAGTTGATTTGAATGCGAAGGTGAGTGATGTGGCAGTTCAGGGTATAATTGGTGTACATGGGGTGTTCAGTGTTGTAAATGGAAATGGTGAAGGGCTAGTGGATTTGTGTGCTGAAAATAGGACTGGTATACATACGTGAGTACGAGAGATGGTCAAAGGGCGTTATTGGATCACGTGTTAATTGATTGGCGTGTAAGAAAGAGACTTTTGAATGTTAATGTGCTGAGATGGACAGCTGGAGGGATGTATGATCACTATCTTCTGGAGGAGAAGGTAAAGGTTTGTAGAGGTGTTCAGAAAAGAAGAGAAACGGAGAGAAGAGAGTGGTGAGAGTAAGTGAGCTTAGAAAGGAGACTTGTGTGAGGAAGTGCCAGGAGAGATTAAGTGTAGAATGGCAAAAGATGAGAGCAAATGACGTAAGGAGAGTGGAGGAGGAATGGATTGTGTTTAGGGAAGCAGTGATGGCTTCCGCAAAAGATGCATGTGGCATGAGAAATATGGGAGATGGGAGTAATAGAAAGGGTAATGAGTGGTAGGATGAAGAAGTGACCTTGTTAGAGAAAGAGAAGAAAGAGGCGTTTGGAAGATTTTGCAGGGAAGTAGTGCAAATGACCAGGACATGTATAAAAGGAAGAGGTAGGAGGTCAAGAGGAGGGTGCAAGAGATGAAAAAGAGGGCAAATGAGAGTTGGGGTGAGAGAGTGTCATTGAAATTTGGGGAGAATATAAAGATGTTTTGGATGGAGGTAAAAAACGTGAGTAAGACAAGAGAACAAATGGGAACATCGGTGAAGGCGACAAATGGGGAGGTAATAACAGGTAGTGATGAGTGAGAAGGTGATGGAGAGAGTGTTTTGAAAGTTTGTCGAATGTGTTTGATGATTGAGTAGCAGATGTAGGTTGTTTTGGTCGGGGTGGTGTGCGAAGTGAGAGGGATGTGCAGAATGGTTTGGTAAACAGACGAGAGGTAGTCAAAGCTTTCCGGAAGAGGAAAGCCGGCAAGGCGACGGGTTTGGATGGTATTACAGTGGAATTCATGGAAAAAAAGGGCGGGGGGGAGGGAAGTGACTGTGTTGTTCTTTAGTTGGTAAGGATATTTAATGTATGTTTGGATAATGGTGATGTGCCTGAAGATTGTCGGAATGCATGCATAGTGCCTTAGTACAAAGGTAAGGGGATAAAGGTGAGTGTTCAAATAACAGAGGCATAAGTTTTCCTGGGAAATTATATGGGAGGGTATTGATGGAGAGGGTAAAGGCATGTACAGAGCATCAGATTGGGGAAGAGCAGTGTGGTTTCAGAAGTAGTAGAGAAAGTGTGGATCAGGTGTTTGCTTTGAAGAATGTACGTGAAAAATACTTAGAAAAACAAAAGGATTTGTATGCAGCACTTATGGATCTGGAAAAGGCATATGATAGAGCAGATACAGATGCTTTGTGGAAGGTTTTAACAGTATAAGGTGTAGGAGGTAAGTTGATAGAAGCAGGTAAATGTTTGTACCAAGGATGTAACGCATGTGTAAGACTAGGAAGAGAGGAAAGTGACTGTTCCTAGTGAATGTCGGTTTACAGCAGGGGTGTGTGATGCCTCCATGGCTGTTTTAGTTTGTTTATGGATGGGGTGGTTAGGGAGGTGATTGCAAGAGTTTTGGAGAGAGAGAGGCAAGTATATAGTATGTTGTGCATAAGAAGACTTGAGAAGTGAGTCAGTTGTTGTTCGCTGATGATACACGCTGGTGGCTGATTCGGGTCAGAAACTGAAGAGGTTCGTGACTAAGTTTGATAAAGTGTGTGAAAGGAGAAAGTTGAGAGTGAATGTGAATAAGAGCAAGATTACTATGTTCAATAGGGTTGAGGGACAGTATAATTGAAGTTAATTTTGAATGGAGAAAACCTAGAGGAAGTGAAGTGTTTTACATACGTGGGAGTGGACTTAGCAGCGGAGGCGAACATGGAAGAGGAAGTGAGTCACAGGCTGGGGAAGGGGGCGAAGGTTCTGGGATCATTGAAGAATGTGTGGCAGGCGAGAGCATAACCTCGGAAAGCAATAATGGGTATGTCTGAAGGAAGAGTGGTTCCAGCAATTTGATATGGTTGCGAGGCGTGGGCTATAGATAGGGTTGTGCGGAGGAGGGTAGATGTGTTGGCAATGAAATGTTTGAGGGCAATATGTGGTGTGAGGTGGTTTGATCGAGTAAGTAAGGTAAGGGTAAGAGAGATGTATGGTAATAAAAAGAGTGTGGTTGAGAGAGCAGAGGAGGGTGTGTTGAAGTGGTTTGGACACATGGAGTGAATGAGTGAGGAAAGATTGACAAAGAGGATGTATGTGTCAGAGGTGGAGGGAACAAGGCGAAGCAACACAAACTTTTCCATGGTTTACCGAGACGTTTCACAGGTCCTCGTTCAGTCCATTGAAAGCTCGTCGACCCCGGTGCACCAAATCGTTCCAGTTCACTTTATTCCTCGCACGCCTCTCACTCTCCTGTACGTTTAGGTCCCGAACGCTCAAAATCATTTTTCACACCGTGTTTCCACTTGCAATTTGGTCTCCCGTTTCCCCTTGTTCCCTCCTCTCCTGACAGATATATCCTCGTTGTCAACCTTTCCACATTCATACTCTCCATATGTCCAGACCATTTCAACACACACTTTCCTGTTCCCTCAACCACACTCTTTTCAATGCCACACCTCACTCTTACGCTTTCTTTACTTAATCGATCAAACCACCTCACACTACATATTGTCCTCAAACATCTCATTTCCAGCACATCCACCCTCCCCCATACAACCCTATCTATAGCTCATGCCTTGAAACCATATAATATTGTTGGAACCACTATTCCTTCAAACATACCCAATTTTGCTTTCCAAGATAATGTTCTCTCTTTCCACACATTCTTCACCGCTCCCAGAACCCTGTGACTTACTTCCGTTTCCATGGTTCTATTTACTGCTAAGTCCACTCCCATATATATAAAACTCTTCACTTCCTTCAATTTTTCTCATTTCAAACGTATATCCCAACTAACTTACCCCTCAACTTTGCTGAACCTAATACCGTTGTGCTTAGTCACATTTATTCTCAATTTCTCCTTTCACATACTTTTCCAATTTCAGTCACCAACTTCTGCAATTTCTCACTCAAATTAACCAACATTGCTGTATCATCGGCGAAACACAACTGACTCACTTCCCAAGCCCTCTCATCCATAACAGATTGCATTTTACCCGTCTCTCCCAAAACTCTTGCATTTCTCTCCCTAAACACCCATCCATGAAGAGATTATACAACCGTGGGGATTTCACACACTCCTGTCTCAGACTGGCCTTCACTGAGAACTAATCACTCTCCTCTCTTTCACTCGTACATATACCTTACATCTTTGATAAAACGTTTCCATTGCTTCTAACAACTTACCTCCACACCATATACTCGTGAGACCTTCCACAAAGTATCTCTATCATCCATATCCTATACCTTTTCCAGATCCATAGACTCTACACAAAAATTCATCTGTTTCTCTAAATTTTCTCACACACACATTTTTTAAAGCAAACACCTGATCCACACATCCTCTATTACTTCTGAAACCACACTGCTCTTCCCTAGTCTGATGCTCTGTACATGCCTTCAACCTCTCAATCAATACCCTCCCATACAATTTTCCAGGAATACTGAACAAACGTCCTCTGTAATTTGAAGACTCACCTTCATCTCTTTTGCCTTTGTACAAAGATACTATACATGCCTTTCGCCAATTCTTAGGCACTTAATTATCTTCCAACCAATCAACAATATTCACCCGGCTAATAAATTCAAATGCAATTCCATCCAGACCCGCCGACTTGCCGGATTTCATCTTCTCTAAGGCTTTCAACAACTCTTCTCCCTTAAGCAAACCATTCTCCCTGACTCTCTCGCCTTGCACACCATTCCAACCAGAAGTCCATATATCTGCCACTCTGTCATCAAACATATTCAACAAAGCTTCAAAGTAATCACTCCATCTCCCTCTCACTTCATCTATACCTGTTATCACTTTTCCTCTTGCCCCGTCACTAATATACCAGTTTGTTCTCTTTTCTTGCGCACATTGTTTACCTCCATCCAAAACATCTTATCATTCTGCCAAATTTTTAATGATACTCTCTTCCACAAACTCTAATTTGCCCAATTTTTCAATCCCCTTCATCATCCTCTTGACCTCCTGCCACTTCCTATTTTCATATCCCAGACATTTGCACTCCTTCCTTGTGATTATCATCCAAAGGTCTCTCTCATCTTTCACTAACAATCTTACTTCTTCATTCCACCACTCGCTACCGTTCTTATCTGCCCACTTACCACATTTCTTGTGCCATATACATCTAATGCATATGCAGTCACTGCTTCTTTAAATACATCCCATTCCTCACCCACTGCCCTCACATCATTTGTTCTCACCTATTACCATTGTACACTCAATCTTTCCCAGTCCTTCCTCATAGAAATCTCATTTTCAAGCTCAATTACTCTCAACACTCTCTTCTCCCTAATTTTTTCTTCTCTTTAGAAAAGCTCTACAATTCTTCAGCTTCGCCCCTACGAGACAGTGATCAGACTTTCCACCAGTCAACCCCTCTCACCACATAAATATAGAGAAGTCTCTCTTTTTAAGGCCTTTTAAAGGACATGTAATCAATAATGCAATCTGACCATCTCTCTTACTCATAAGTATACTTATGCATATGTAGTTTTTTAGATAAGATATTCTAAATCACCTACCTTTTTTCAACAAACAAATCAACAAGCTCTTCACCTGCATTCAGAACACTGGATATATGTATATATATATATATATATATATATATATATATATATATATATATATATATATATATATATATATATATATATATATATATATATATATATATATATATATATATATATATATATATGTATATATATATATATATATATATATATATATATATATATATATATATATATATATATATATATATATATATATATATATATATATATATATATATATATATATATATATATATATATATATATATATATATATATATATATATATATATATATTATTATATATATATATATATATATATATATATATATATATATATATATATATATATACATATATATTATCCCTGGGGATAGGGGGAGAAAGAATACTTCCCACGTATTCCCTGCGTGTCGTAGAAGGCGACTAAAAGGGAAGGGAGCGGGGGGCTGGAAATACTCCCCTCTCGTTTTTTTTGTTTTTTTTTTCTAATTTTCCAAAAGAAGGGACAGAGAAGGGGGCCAGGTGAGGATATTCCCTCAAAGGTCCAGTCCTCTGTTCTTAACGCAACCTCGCTAATGCGGGAGATGGCGAATAGTGTGAAAGAAAAAAAAGAAAATATATATATATATATATATATATATATATATATATATATATATATATATATATATATATATATATATATACATATATATATATATATATATATATATATATATATATGTATATATATATATATATATATATATATATATATATATATATATATATATATATATATATATATATATATATATATATATATATATATATATATATATATATATATATATATATATATATATATATATATATATATATATATATATATATATATATATATATATATATATATATATATATATATATATATATATATATATATATATATATATATATATATAAGGCAGCAGGTTTGGATGGTATTGCAGTGGAATTTATTAAAAAAGGGGGTGACTGTATTGCTGACTAGTTGGTAAGGTTATTCAATGTATGTATGACTCATGGTGAGGTGCTTGAGGATTGGCGGAATGCGTGCATAGTGCCATTGTACAAGGCAAATGGGATAAGAGTGAGTGCTCAAATTACAGAGGTATAAGTTTGTTGAGTATTCCTGGTAAATTATATGGGAGGGTATTGATTGAGAGGGTGAAGGCATGTACAGAGCATCAGATTAGGGAAGAGCAGTGTTGTTTCAGAAGTGGTAGAGCAAGTGTGGATCAGGTGTTTGCTTTGAAGAATGTATGTGAGAAATACTTAGAAAAGCAAATGGATTTGTATGTAGCATTTATGGATCTGGAGAAGGCATATGATAGGGTTGATAGAGATGCTCTCTGGAAGGTATTAAGAATATATGGTGTGGGGGGCAAGTTGTTAGAAGCAGTGAAATGTTTTTATCGAGGATGTAAGGCATGTGTACGTGTAGGAAGAGAGGAAAGTGATTGGTTCTCAGTGAATGTAGGTTTGCGGCAGGGGTGTGTGATGTCTCCATGGTTGTTTAATTTGTTTATGGATGGGGTTGTTAGGGAGGTGAATGCAAGAGTTTTGGAAAGAGGGGCAAGTATGAAGTCTGTTGTGGATGAGGGAGCTTGGGAAGTGAGTCAGTTGTTGTTCGCTGATGATACAGCGCTGGTGGCTGATTCATGTGAGAAACTGCAGAAGATGGTGACTGAGTTTGGTAAAGTGTGTGAAAGAAGAAAGTTAAGAGTAAATGTGAATAAGAGCAAGGTTATTAGGTACAGTAGGGTTGGGGGTCAAGTCAATTGGGAGGTGAGTTTGAATGGAGAAAAACTGGAGGAAGTGAAGTGTTGTAGATATCTGAGAGTGGATCTGGCAGCGGATGGAACCATGGAAGCGGAAGTGGATCATAGGGTGGGGGAGGGGGCGAAAATTCTGGGAGCCTTGAAGAATGTGTGGAAGTCGAGAACATTATCTCGGAAAGCAAAAATGGGTATGTTTGAAGGAATAGTGGTTCCAACAATGTTGTATGGTTCCGAGGCGTGGGCTATGGATAGAGTTGTGCGCAGGAGGATGGATGTGCTGGAAATGAGATGTTTGAGGACAATGTGCGGTATGAGGTGGTTTGATCGAGTAAGTAATGTAGGGGTAAGAGAGATGTGTGGAAATGAAAAGAGCGTGGTTGAGAGAGCAGAAGAGGGTGTTTTGAAATGGTTTGGGCACATGGAGAGAATGAGTGAGGAAAGATTGACCAAGAGGATATATGTGTCGGAGGTAAAGGGAACGAGGAGAAGAGGGAGACCAAATTGGAGGTGGAAAGATGGAGTGAAAAAGATTTTGTGTGATCGGGGCCTGAACATGCAGGAGGGTGAAAGGAGGGCAAGGAATAGAATGAATTGGAGCGATGTGGTATACCGGGGTTGTTGTGCTGTCAGTGGATTGAATCAAGGCATATATATAGGGGAGAAAGAATACTTCCCACACGTATTCCCGGCGTGTCGTGGAAGGCGATTAAAAGGGGAGGGAGCAGGGGGCTGGAAATCCTCCCGTCTTGTTTTTTTTTCAATTTTCCAAAAGAAGGAACAGAGAAGGGGGCCAGGTGAAGATATTCCTCAGAGGCCCAATCCTCTATTCGTAACGCTACCTTGCTAGCGCGGGAAATGGCGAATAGTCTGAAAGCAAGAAATATATATATATATATATATATATATATATATATATATATATATATATATATATATATATATATATATATATATATATATATATATATATATATATATATATATTTCTTTTTCTTTCAAACTATTCGCCATTTCCCGCATTAGCGAGGTAGCGTTAAGAACAGAGGACTGGGCCTTTGAGGGAATAACCT
>NC_092238.1:58066567-58109125 GCF_036320965.1 Panulirus ornatus
CGCTTCCATGGTTCCATCCGCTGCCAG
The DNA here is from genome assembly GCF_036320965.1 of Panulirus ornatus. Lineage (NCBI taxonomy): Eukaryota > Metazoa > Arthropoda > Malacostraca > Decapoda > Palinuridae > Panulirus > Panulirus ornatus. The sequence continues at coordinate 58,066,595 of NC_092238.1, forward strand.
ATCCACTCCCAGATATCTAAAACACTTCACTTCCTCCAGTTTTTCTCCATCCAAACTCACCTCCCAATTGACTTGACCCTCAACCCTACTGTACCTAATAACCTTGCTCTTATTCACATTTACTCCTAACCTTCTTCTTTCACACACTTTACCAAACTCAGTCACCATCTTCTGCAGTTTCTCACATGAATCAGCCACCAGCGCTGTATCATCAGCGAACAACAACTGACTCACTTCCCAAGCTCTCTCATCCCCAACAGACTTCATACTTGCCCCTCTTTCCAAAACTCTTGCATTTACCTCCCTAACAACCCCATCCATAAACAAATTAAACAACCATGGAGACATCACACACCCCTGCCGCAAACCTACATTCACTGAGAACCAATCACTTTCCTCTCTTCCTACACGTACACATGCCTTACATCCTCGATAAAAACTTTTCACTGCTTCTAACAACTCGCCTCCCTCACCATATATTCTTAATACCTTCCACAGAGCATCTCTATCAACTCTATCATATGCCTTCTCCAGATCCATAAATGCTACATACAAATCCATTTGCTTTTCTAAGTATTTCTCACATACATTCTTCAAAGCAAACACCTGATCCACACATCCTCTACGACTTCTGAAACCACACTGCTCTTCCCCAATCTGATGCTCTGTACATGCCTTCACCCTCTCAATCAATACCCTCCCATATACTTTGCCAGGAATACTCAACAAACTTATACCTCTGTAATTTGAGCACTCACTCTTATCCCCTTTGCCTTTGTACAATGGCACTATGCACGCATTCCTTCCAATCCTCAGGCACCTCACCATGAGACATACATACATTAAATAACCTTACCAACCAGTCAACAATACAGTCACCCCCTTTTTTAATAAATTCCACTGCAATACCATCCAAACCTGCTGCCTTGCCGGCTTTCATCTTCCCCAAAGCTTTTACTACCTCTTCTCTGTTTACCAAATCATTTTCCCTAACCCTCGCACTTTGCACACCACCTCGACCAAAACACCCTATATCTGCCACTCTATCATCAAACACATTCAACAAACCTTCAAAATACTCACTCCATCTCCTTCTCACATCACCACTACTTGTTATCACCTCCCCATTTGCGCCCTTCACTGAAGTTCCCATTTGCTCCCTTGTCTTACGCACTTTATTTACCTCCTTCCATAACATCTTTTTATTCTCCCTAAAATTTAATGATACTCTCTCACCCCAACTCTCATCTGCCCTTTTTTTCACCTCTTGCACCTTTTTCTTGACCTCCTGTCTCTTTCTTTTATACGTCTCCCACTCAATATCAATTTTTCCCTGCAAAAATCGTCCAAATGCCTCTCTCTTCTCTTTCACTAATACTCTTACTTCTTCATCCCACCACTCACTACCCTTTCTAATCAACCCACCTCCCACTCTTCTCATGCCACAAGCATCTTTTGCGCAATCCATCACTGATTCCCTAAATACATCCCATTCCTCCCTCACTCCCCTTACTTCCATTGTTCTCACCTTTTTCCATTCTGTACTCATTCTCTCCTGGTACTTCCTCACACAAGTCTCCTTTCCAAGCTCACTTACTCTTACCACCCTCTTCACACCAACATTCACTCTTCTTTTCTGAAAACCCATACAAATCTTCACCTTAGCCTCCACAAGATAATGATCAGACATCCCTCCAGTTGCACCTCTCAGCACATTAACATCCAAAAGTCTCTCTTTTGCGCGCCTGTCAATTAACACGTAATCCAATAACGCTCTCTGGCCATCTCTCCTACTTACATAAGTATACTTATGTATATCTCTTTTTTTAAATCAGGTATTCCCAATCATCATTCCTTTTTCAGCACATAAATCTACAAGCTCTTCACCATTTCCATTTACAACACTGAACACCCCATGTATACCAATTATTCCCTCAACTGCCACATTACTCACCTTTGCATTCAAATCACCCAACACTATAACCCGGTCTCGTGCATCAAAACCACTAACACACTCATTCAGCTGCTCCCAAAACACTTGCCTCTCATGATCTTTCTTCTCATGCCCAGGTGCATATGCACCAATAATCACCCATCTCTCTCCATCAACTTTCAGTTTTACCCATATTAGTCGAGAATATACTTTCTTACATTCTATCACATACTTCCACAACTCCTGTTTCAGGAGTACTGCTACGCCTTCCCTTGCTCTTGTCCTCTCACTAACCCCTGACTTTACTCCCAAGACATTCCCAAACCACTCTTCCCCTTTACCCTTGAGCTTCGTTTCACTCAGAGCCAAAACATCCAGGTTCCTTTCCTCAAACATACTACCTATCTCTCCTTTTTTCACATCTTGGTTACATCCACACACATTTAGGCACCCCAATCTGAGCCTTCGAGGAGGATGAGCACTCCCCGCGTGATTCCTTCTTCTGTTTCCCATTTTAGAAATTTAAAAAAAAATACAAGGAGGGGAGGATTTCTGGCCCCCAGCTCCCGTCCCCTCTAGTCGCTTTCTACGACACGCGAGGAATGCGTGGGAAGTATTCTTTCACCCCTATCCCCAGGGATAATATACATATATATATACATATACACATACACACACATACACATACATACGCACATATACACACACACACACACACACATATATATATACATGTGAAAAATGTAAGAAACAATTTAGAAAACTGAAACTTCTAGATTGAAATGAAATGAAAAAATGAATATATATATATATATATATATATATATATATATATATATATATATATATATATATATATATATATATATATATATATATATATGTATATATATATATATATATATATATATATATATATATATATATATATATGCGGAATATATATATATATATCTCGGAAAGCAAAAATGGGTATGTTTGAGGGAATAGTGGTTCCAACAATGCTGTATGGTTGCGAGGCGTGGGCTATGGATAGAGATGTGCGCAGGAGGATGGATGTGCTGGAAATGAGATGTTTGAGGACAATGTGTGGTGTGAGGTGGTTTGAGCGAGTAAGTAACGTAAGGGTAAGAGAGATGTGTGGAAATAAAAAGAGCGTGGTTGAGAGAGCAGAAGAGGGTGTTTTGAAATGGTTTGGGCACATGGAGAGAATGAGTGAGGAGAGATTGACCAAGAGGATATATGTGTCGGAGGTGGAGGGAACGAGGAGAAGAGGGAGACCAAATTGGAGGTGGAAAGATGGAGTGAAAAAGATTTTGTGTGATCGGGGCCTGAACATGCAGGAGGGTGAAAGGAGGGCAAGAAATAGAGTGAATTGGAGTCATGTGGTATACAGGGGTTGACGTGCTGTCAGTGGATTGAAGCAAGGCATGTGAAGCGTCTGGGGTAAACCATGGAAAGCTGTGTAGGTATGTATATTTGCGTGTGTGGACGTGTGTATGTACATGTGTATGGGGGGGGGGGGGGTTGGGCCATTTCTTTCGTCTGTTTCCTTGCGCTACCTCGCAAACGCGGGAGACAGCGACAAAGTATAAAAAAAAAAAAAAAAAAAAAAAATATATATATATATATATATATATATATATGTATATATATATATATAAATATATATATATATATATATATATATATATATATATATATATATATATATATATATATATATATATATATATATATATATATATATATATATGTGTGTATATATATATATTTATCGAGGATGTAAGGTATGTGTACGTGTAGGAAGAGAGGAAAGTGATTGGTTCTCAGTGAATGTAGGTTTGCGGCAGGGGTGTGTGATGTCTCCATGGTTGTTTAATTTGTTTATGGATGGGGTTGTTAGGGAGGTGAATGCAAGAGTTTTGGAAAGAGGGGTAAGTATGAAGTCTGTTGGGGATGAGAGAGCTTGGGAAGTGAGTCAGTTGTTGTTCGCTGATGATACAGCGCTGGTCGCTGATTCATGTGAGAAACTGCAGAAGCTGGTGACTGAGTTTGGTAAAGTGTGTGAAAGAAGAAAGTTAAGAGTAAATGTGAATAAGAGCAAGGTTATTAGGTACAGTAGGGTTGAGGGTCAATCCAATTGGGAGGTGAGTTTGAATGGAGAAAAACTGGAGGAAGTGAAGTGTTTTAGATATCTGGGAGTGGATCTGGCAGCGGATGGAACCATGGAAGCGGAAGTGGATCATAGGGTGGGGGAGGGGGCGAAAATTCTGGGAGCCTTGAAGAATGTGTGGAAGTCGAGAACATTATCTCGGAGGGCAAAAATGTGTATGTTTGAAGGAATAGTGGTTCCAACAATGTTGTATGGTTGCGAGGCGTGGACTGTGGATAGAGTTGTGCGCAGGAGGATGGATGTGCTGGAAATGAGATGTTTGAGGACAATGTGTGGTGTGAGGTGGTTTGATCGAGTAAGTAACGTAAGGGCAAGAGAGATGTGTGGAAATAAAAAGAGCGTGGTTGAGAGAGCAGAAGAGGGTGTTTTGAAATGGTTTGGTCACATGGAGAAAATGAGTGAGGAAAGATTGACCAAGAGGATATATGTATCGGAGGTGGAGGGAATGAGGAGAAGAGGGAGACCAAATTTTAGGTGGAAAGATGGAGTGAAAAAGATCTTGTGTGATCGGGGCCTGAACATGCAGGAGGGTGAAAGGAGGGCAAAGAATAGAGTGAATATATATATATATATATATATATATATATATATATATATATATATATATATATATATATATATATATATATATATATATATATATATATATATTCCTATGAGTACACGGAGAAAATGAAACGCGACAAGTTCCCAAGTGCACTTTCGTGTAATAATCACATCATCAGGGGAGACACAAGAGAAAAATATAATAGTCAGTTGATATACATCGAAGAGTCGAAGCTAAGACGCCATTTGGTAAACATGTGATTGTCCAAAACATACAACGAGTGTTCATGAACTTATCATTTTACAAATCTTATCAACAATAAAGTTATCTCATTTGTACAGACCATCACTAATATTAAGATTATAATTGTTTGTGTATTTAATAATGTAAGATTCAATGATATTTCTCTTGGTAATGGAGTTAGAGTTAACAACTGAGAAGGCGTTACTCCAGTCAATACAATGATCATAGTTTTTAACATCATTAAACAAGGCATTTGATTCTTGTCCAGTTCTTATACTATATTTATGTTGCTTAAGTCTAACAGAAAGATCCTTACCAGTCTGACCAACATAAAATTTATCAGTTTCCACAAGGAACTTTATGGATGCAACCAAGAGAATTTTCTGGTGAATTCCTGATTAAGATATTCTTTATAGTATTTTTGTTGCTAAAGGCAACATTTACATTAAACGATTTAAGCAACATGGAAATCAAAGTGAAATTATTATTAAAAGGGAGTACTAAAAGATTCTTGTTGTCAATGGGAGGTTTGGGCTCAACTCTATAAAATGATTTCTTTGCTAACTTAAGGGATTTATGAATGAAAGATCAAGGGTACTATACCTTAGATCCAATAGAATATATCTTCTCAAACTCATCATCAATAAACTCTGGACTGCAAATACGTAATGCCCTTAGGAACATACATTGAAATGATGATAATCTAACTCTGTCACGTTGAGATGAGTAATAATGGATATGTGAGCATACATTGATGGGTTTTCTGTATATGCTAAACTTAAACTTTTTCCTTGTCTATGGATCATGCAATCTAAAAATGCTAACATATAATTATTTTCATTTTCTACAGTAAATTTGATGGAAGGCACTAAATTGTTAAGTAAGGGGAGAAATATTTGTAAATTTTCATTTGTTGGCCAAACACAAAGAACATCATCTACATACCTAAACCAAATTGCATTAGAGGGTAAGATATCCTTTAGTAATTTTGTTTCAAAAAATTCCATATAAAGATTACTTAGTAAAGGTGAAAGAGGGTTACCCATTGCCTTATCAAATTTTTGAGCATAATAATCTCCATCAAATTGAAATACACTGTCTTTTATACACAATTCTATCAGTTCAATGACATTAGACTTTGAAACAGGTAAATGAATATCATCCAAGACATCAAATAAATATTCTAAAAGGTCATCAACTGGAACTTTAGTGAAAAGTGAGGAAACATCAAAGCTAACTAGTTTGAAATCAAAATTGATATTGATATTGTTTAGCTTGTTGACTAAATCTACATTGTTCATGATATTAGAATTTGATACCTTACCCACTAAAGGGCTTAATAAGGAAACTAACCATTTTGAAATTTTGTATGTGATGGATTTAGTCAACAAGCTAAACAATATCAATATTAATTTTGATTTCAAACTACTTAGCTTTGATGTTTCCTCACTTTTCACTAAAGTTCCAGTTGATGACCTTTTAGAATATTTATTTGATGTCTTGGATGATATTCATTTACCTGTTTCAAAGTCTAATGTCATTGAACTGATAGAATTGTGTATAAAAGACAGTGTATTTCAATTTGATGGAGATTATTATGCTCAAAAATTTGATAAGGCAATGGGTAACCCTCTTTCACCTTTACTAAGTAATCTTTATATGGAATTTTTTGAAACAAAATTACTAAAGGATATCTTACCTTCTAATGCAATTTGGTTTAGGTATGTAGATGATGTTCTTTGTGTTTGGCCAACAAATGAAAATTTACAAATATTTCTCCCCTTACTTAACAATTTAGTACCTTCCATCAAATTTACTGTAGAAAATGAAAATAGTGGTATGTTAGCATTTTTAGATTGCATGATCCATAGACAAGGAAAAAGTTTAAGTTTAGCATATACAGAAAACCCACCAATGTATGCTCATATATCCATTATTACTCATCTCAACATGACAGAGTTAAATTATCATCATTTCAATCTATGTTCCTTAGGTCATTACGTATTTGCAGTCCAGAGTTTATTGATGATGAGTTTGAGAAGATATATTCTATTCGATCTAAGTTAAAGTACCTTAGATCTTTCATTGATAACTCCCTTAAGTTAGCAAAGAAATCATTTTATAGAGTTGAGCCCGGACCTCCCATTGACACCAAGAATATTTTAGTTACTCCTTTTGATAATAATTTCACTTTGCTTCCCATGTTGCTTAGATTGTTTAATGTAAATGTTGCCTTTAGCAACAATAATACTATAAAGAATATCTTAATCAGGAATTCACCAGAAAATTCTCTTGGTTGCATCTATAAAGTTCTTTGTGGAAACTGTGATAAAATTTATGTTGGTCAGAGTGGTAAGGATCTTTCTGTTAGAATTAATCAACATGAATATAGTATAAGAACAGGACAAGAATCAAATGCCTTGTTTAATCATGTTAAAAACTATGATCATTGTATTGACTGGAGTAACGCCATCTCAGTTGTTAACTCTACCTCTATTACCAAGAGAAATATCATTGAATCTTCTATTATTAAATACACAAAGAATTATAATCTTAATATTAGTGATGGTCTGTACAAATTAGATAACTTTATTGTTGATAAGATTTGTAAAAAGATAAGTTTATGAACGCTCGTTGTATGTTTTGGAAAATCACATGTTTACCAAATGGCGTCCTAATTTCGTGTCTTCGATGTATATCAACTGACTGTTATATTTCTCTCTTGTGTCTCCCCTGATGATGTGATTATTACACGAAAGTGCACTTGGGAACTTTTCGTGTTTCATTTTCCTCGTGGACTCATAGGAATATTTTTTTTTTTTTTTTTTTTTTATACTTTGTCGCTGTCTCCCGCGTTTGCGAGGTAGCGCAAGGAAACAGACGAAAGAAATGGCCCAACCCCCCCCCCCCCATACACATGTACATACACACGTCCACACACGCAAATATACATACCTACACAGCCTTCCATGGTTTACCCCAGACGCTTCACATGCCTTGCTTCAATCCACTGACAGCACGTCAACCCCTGTATACCACATGACTCCAATTCACTCTATTTCTTGCCCTCCTTTCACCCTCCTGCATGTTCAGGCCCCGATCACACAAAATCCTTTTCACTCCATCTTTCCACCTCCAATTTGGTCTCACTCTTCTCCTCGTTCCCTCCACCTCCGACACATATATCCTCTTGGTCAATCTCTCCTCACTCATTCTCTCCATGTGCCCAAACCATTTCAAAACACCCTCTTCTGCTCTCTCAACCACGCTCTTTTTATTTCCACACATCTCTCTTACCCTTACGTTACTTACTCGATCAAACCACCTCACACCACACATTGTCCTCAAACATCTCATTTCCAGCACATCCATCCTCCTGCGCACATCTCTATCCATAGCCCACGCCTCGCAACCATACAACATTGTTGGAACCACTATTCCCTCAAACATACCCATTTTTGCTTTCCGAGATAATGTTCTCGACTTCCACACATTTTTCAAGGCTCCCAAAATTTTCGCCCCCTCCCCCACCCTATGATCCACTTCCGCTTCCATGGTTCCATCCGCTGACAGATCCACTCCCAGATATCTAAAACACTTCACTTCCTCCAGTTTTTCTCCATTCAAACTCACCTCCCAATTGACTTGACCCTCACCCCTACTGTACCTAATAACCTTGCTCTTATTCACATTTACTCTCAACTTTCTTCTTCCACACACTTTACCAAACTCAGTCACCAGCTTCTGCAATTTCTCACATGAATCAGCCACCAGCGCTGTATCATCAGCGAACAACAACTGACTCACTTCCCAAGCTCTCTCATCCCCAACAGACTTCATACTTGCCCCTCTTTCCAGGACTCTTGCATTTACCTCCCTTACAACCCCATCCATAAACAAATTAAACAACCATGGAGACATCACACACCCCTGCCGCAAACCTACATTCACTGAGAACCAATCACTTTCCTCTCTTCCTACACGTACACATGCCTTACATCCTCGATAAAAACTTTTCACTGCTTCTAACAACTTGCCTCCCACACCATATATTCTTAATACCTTCCACAGAGCATCTCTATCAACTCTATCATATGCCTTCTCCAGATCCATAAATGCTACATACAAATCCATTTGCTTTTCTAAGTATTTCTCACATACATTCTTCAAAGCAAACACCTGGTCCACACATCCTCTACCACTTCTGAAACCGCACTGCTCTTCCCCAATCTGATGCTCTGTACATGCCTTCACCCTCTCAATCAATACCCTCCCATATAATTTACCAGGAATACTCAACAAACTTATACCTCTGTAATTTGAGCACTCACTCTTATCCCCTTTGCCTTTGTACAATGGCACTACGCACGCATTCCGCCAATCCTCAGGCACCTCACCATGAGTCATACATACATTAAATAACCTTACCAACCAGTCAACAATACAGTCACCCCCTTTCTTAATAAATTCCACTGCAATACCATCCAAACCTGCTGCCTTGCCGGCTTTCATCTTCCGCAAAGCTTTTACTACCTCTTCTCTGTTTACCAAATCATTTTCCCTAACCCTCTCACTTTGCACACCACCTCGACCAAAACACCCTATATCTGCCACTCTGTCATCAGACACATTCAACAAACCGTCAAAATACTCATTCCATCTCCTTCTCACATCACCGCTACTTGTTATCACCTCCCCATTTACGCCCTTCACTGAAGTTCCCATTTGCTCCCTTGTCTTACGCACCCTATTTACCTCCTTCCAGAACATCTTTTTATTCTCCCTAAAATTTACTGATAGTCTCTCACCCCAACTCTCATTTGCCCTTTTTTTCACCTCTTGCACCTTTCTCTTGACCTCCTGTCTCTTTCTTTTATACTTCTCCCACTCAATTGCATTTTTTCCCTGCAAAAATCGTCCAAATGCCTCTCTCTTCTCTTTCACTAATACTCTTACTTCTTCATCCCACCACTCACTACCCTTTCTAAACAGCCCACCTCCCACTCTTCTCATGCCACAAGCATCTTTTGCGCAATCCATCACTGATTCCCTAAATACATCCCATTCCTCCCCCACTCCCCTTACTTATATATATATATATATAAATATATATATATATATATATATATATTTTTTTTTTTTTTGCTTTGTCGCTGTCTCCCGCGTTTGCGAGGTAGCGCAAGGAAACAGACGAAAGAAATGGCCCAACCCACCCCCATGCACATGTATATACATACGTCCACACACGCAAATATACATACCTACACAGCTTAACATGGTTTACCCCAGACGCTTCACATGCCTTGATTCAGTCCACTGACAGCACTTCAACCCCGGTATACCACATCGCTCCAATTCACTCAATTCCTTGCCCTCCTTTCACCCTCCTGCATGTTCAGGCCCCGATCACACAAAATCTTTTTCACTCCATCTTTCGACCTCCAATTTGGTCTCCCTCTTCTCCTCGTTCCCTCCACCTCCGACAAATATATCCTCTTGGTCAATCTTTCCTCATTCATTCTCTCCATGTGCCCAAACCATTTCAAAACACCCTCTTCTGCTCTCTCAACCACGCTCTTTTTATTTCCACACAACTCTCTTACCCTTACGTTACTTACTCGATCAAACCATCTCACACCACACATTGTCCTCAAACATCTCATTTCCAGCACATCCATCCTCCTGCGCACAACTCTATCCACAGTCCACGCCTCGCAACCATACAACATTGTTGGAACTACTATTCCTTCAAACGTACCCATTTTTGCTTTCCGAGATAATGTTCTCGACTTCCACACATTCTTCAAGGCTCCCAGAATTTTCGCCCCCTCCCCCACCTTATATTAAACTTCCGCTTCCATGGTTCCATCCACTGCCAGATCCACTCCCAGATATCTAAAACACTTCACTTCCTCCAGTTTTTCTCCATTCAAACTCACCTCCCAATTGACTTGACCCTCAACCCTACTGTACCTAATAACCTTGCTCTTATTCACATTTACTCTTAACTTTCTTCTTTCACACACTTTACCAAAGTCAGTCACCAGCTTCTGCAGTTTCTCACATGAATCAGCCAACAGCGTTGTATCATCAGCGAACAACAACTGACTCACTTCCCAAGCTCTCTCATCCCCAACAGACTTCATACTTGACCCTCTTTCCAAAACTCTTGCATTCACCTCCCTAACAACCCCATCCATAAACAAATTAAACAACCATGGAGACATCACACATCCCTGCCGCAAACCTACATTCACTGAGAACCAATCACTTTCCACTCTTCCTACACGTACACATGCCTTACATCCTCGATAAAAACTTTTCACTGCTTCTAACAACTTGCCTCCCACACCATATATTCTTAATACCTTCCACAGAGAATCTCTATCAACTCTATCATATGCCTTCTCCAGATCCATAAATGCTACATACAAATCTATTTGCTTTTCTAAGTATTTCTCACATACATTCTTCAAAGTAAACACCTGATCCACAAATCCTCTACCACTTCTGAAACCATACTGCTCTTCCCCAATCTGATGCTCTGTACATGCATTCACCCTCTCAATCAATACCCTCCCATATAATTTACCAGGAATACTCAACAAACTTATACCTCTGTAATTTGAGCACTCACTCTTATCCCCTTTGCCTTTGTACTTGCCTTTCAGTGTTGTAAATGGAAATGGTGAAGAGCTTGTAGATTTATGTGCTGAAAAAGGACTGATGATTGGGAATACCTGGTTTAAAAAGCGAGATATACATAAGTATACTTATGTAAGTAGGAGAGATGGCCAGAGAGAGTTATTGGATTACGTGTTAATTGACAGGCGCGCGAAAGAGAGACTTTTGGATGTTAATGTGCTGAGAGGTGCAACTGGAGGGATGTCTGATCATTATCTTGTGGAGGCTAAGGTGAAGATTTGTATGAGTTTTCAGAAAAGAAGAGTGAATGTTGGGTGAAGAGGGTGGTAAGAGTAAGTGAGCTTGGGAAGGAGACTTGTGTGAGGAAGTACCAGGAGAGACTGAGTACAGAATGGAAAAAGGTGAGAACAATGGACGTAAGGGGAGTGGGGGAGGAATGGGATGTATTTAGGGAATCAGTGATGGATTGCGCAAAAGATGCTTGTGGCATGAGAAGAGTGGGAGGTGGGTTGATTAGAAAGGGTAGTGAGTGGTGGGATGAAGAAGTAAGAGTATTAGTGAAAGAAAGAGAGAGGTATTTGGACGATTTTTGCAGGGAAAAAATGCAATTGAATGGGAGATGTATAAAAGAAAGAGACAGGAGGTCAAGAGAAATGTGCAAGAGGTGAAAAAAAGGGCAAATGAGAGTTGGGGTGAGAAAGTATCATTAAATTTGAGGGAGAATAAATAGATGTTCTGGAAGGAGGTAAATAAAGTGCGTAGGACAAGGGAGCAAATGGGAACTTCAGTGAAGGGCGCAAATGGGGAGGTGATAACAAGTAGTGGTGATGTGAGAAGGATATGGAGTGAGTATTTTGAAGGTTTGTTGAATGTGTTTGATGATAGAGTGTCAGATATAGGGTGTTTTTGGTCGAGGTGTTGTGCAAAGTGAGAGGGTTAGGGAAAATGATTTGGTAAACAGAAAAGAGGTAGTAAAAGCTTTGCGGAAGATGAAAGCCGGCAAGGCAGCAGGTTTGGACGGTATTGCAGTGGAATTTATTAAGAATGGGGGTGACTGTATTGTTGACTGGTTGGTAAGGTTATTAAATGTATGTATGACTCATGGTGAGGTGCCTGAGGATTGGCGGAATGCGTGCATATATATATATATATATATATATATATATATATATATATAATATATATATATATATATATATATATATATATATATATATATATATATATATATATATATATATATATATATATATATATATATATATATATATATATATATATATATATATATATTTTTTTTTTTTTTCTTTTTCTTTTTTTTTTTTTTCCTTTGTCGCTGTCTCCCGCGTTTGCGAGGAAGCGCAAGGAAGCAGACGAAAGAAATGGCCCAACCCACCCCCATACACATGTATTTACATACGTCCACACACGCAAATATACATACCTACACAGCTTTCCATGGGTTACCCCAGACGCTTCACATGCCCTGATTCAATCCACTGACAGCAAGTCAACCCCGGTATACCACATCGATGCAATTCACTCTATTCCTTGCCCTCCTTTCACCCTCCTGCATGTTCAGGCCCCAATCACACAAAATCTTTTTCACTCCATCTTTCCACCTCCAATTTGGTCTCCCACTTTTCCTCGTTCCCTCCACCTCCGACACATATATCCTCTTGGTCAATCTTTCCTCACTCATTCTCTCCATGTGCCCAAACCATTTCAAAACACCCTCTTCTGCTCTCTCAACCACGGTCTTTTTATTTCCTCATATCTCTCTTACCCTTACTTTACTTACTCGATCAAACAACCTCACACCACACATTGTCCTCAAACATCTCATTTCCAGCACATCCATCCTCCTGCGCACAACTCTATCCATAGCCCACGCCTCGCAACCATACAACATTGTTGGAACCACTATTCCTTCAAACATACCCATTTTTGATTTCCGAGATAATGTTCTCGACTTCCACACATTCTTCAAGGCTCCCAGGATTTTCGCCCCCTCCCCCACCCTATGATCCACTTCCACTTCCATGGTTCCATCCGCTGCCAGATCCACTCCCAGATATCTAAAACACTTTACTTCCTCCAGTTTTTCTACATTCAAACTTACCTCCCAATTGACTTGACCCTCAACCCTACTGTACCTAATAACCTTGCTCTTATTCACATTTACCCTTAACTTTCTTCTTTCACACACTTTACCAAACTCAGTAACCAGCTTCTGCAGTTTCTCATATGAATCAGCCACCAGCGCTGTATCATCAGCGAACAACAACTGACTCACTTCCCAAGCTCTCTCATCCCCAACAGACTTCATACTTGCCCCTCTTTCCAAAACTCTTGCATTTACCTCCCTAACAACCTCATCCATAAATAAATTAAACAACCATGGAGACATCACACACCCCTGCCGCAAACCTACATTCACTGAGAACCAATAACTTATATATATACATATATATATATTTTTTTTTTTTTTTTTTTATACTTTGTCGCTGTCTCCCGCGTTTGCGAGGTAGCGCAAGGAAACAGACGAAAGAAATGGCCCAACCCCCCCCATACACATGTACATACACACGTCCACACACGGAAATATACATACCTACACAGCTTTCCATGGTTTACCCCGGACGCTTCACATGCCTTGATTCAATCCACTGACAGCACGTCAACCCCTGTATACCACATCGCTCCAATTCACTCTATTCCTTGCCCTCCTTTCACCCTCCTGCATGTTCAGGCCCCGATCACACAAAATCCTTTTCACTCCATCTTTCCACCTCCAATTTGGTCTCCCTCTTCTCCTCGTTCCCTCCACCTCCGACACATATATCCTCTTGGTCAATCTTTCCTCACTCATTCTCTCCATGTGCCCAAACCATTTCAAAACACCCTCTTCTGCTCTCTCAACCACGCTCTTTTTATTTCCACACATCTCTCTTACCCTTACGTCTTACTCGATCAAACCACCTCACACCACACATTGTCCTCAAACATCTCATTTCCAGCACATCCATCCTCCTGCGCACAACTCTATCCATAGCCCACGCCTCGCAACCATACAACATTGTTGGAACTACTATTCCTTCAAACATACCCATTTTTGCTTTCCGGGATAATGTTCTCGACTTCCACACATTTTTCAAGGCTCCCAAAATTTTCGCCCCCTCCCCCACCCTATGATCCACTTCCGCTTCCATGGTTCCATCCGCTGACAGATCCACTCCCAGATATCTAAAACACTTCACTTCCTCCAGTTTTTCACCATTCAAACTCACCACCCAATTGACTTGACCCTCAACCCTACTGTACCTAATAACCTTGCTCTTATTCACATTTACTCTTAACTTTCTTCTTCCACACACTTTACCAAACTCCGTCACCAGCTTCTGCAGTTTCTCACATGAATCCGCCACCAGCGCTGTATCATCAGCGAACAACAACTGACTCACTTCCCAAGCTCTCTCATCCCCAACAGACTTCATACTTGCCCCTCTTTCCAAGACTCTTGCATTTACCTCCCTAACAACCCCATCCATAAACAAATTAAACAACCATGGAGACATCACACACCCCTGCCGCAAACCTACATTCACTGAGAACCAATCACTTTCCTCTCTTCCTACAAGTACACATGCCTTACATCCTCGATAAAAACTTTTCACTGCTTCTAACAACTTGCCTCCCACACCATATATTCTTAACACCTTCCACAGAGCATCTCTATCAACTCTATCATATGCCTTCTCCAGATCCATAAATGCTACATACAAATCCATTTGCTTTTCTAAGTATTTCTCACATACATTCTTCAAAGCAAACACCTGACCCACACATCCTCTACCACTTCTGAAACCACACTGCTCTTCCCCAATCTGATGCTCTGTACATGCCTTCACCCTCTCAATCAATACCCTCCCATATAATTTACCAGGAATACTCAACAAACTTATACCTCTGTAATTATATATATATATATATATATATATATATATATATATATATATATATATATATATATATATATATATATATATATATATAATGTTCTTTTTTTTTTTTGCTTTGTCGCAGTCTCCCGCGTTTGCGCGGTAGCGCAAGGAAACAGACGAAAGAAATGGCCCAACCCACCCCCATAAACATGTATATACATACACGTCCGCACCCGCAAATATACATACCTACACATCTTTCCATGGTTTACCCCAGACGATTCACATGCCCTGATTCAATCCACTGACAGCAAGTCAACCCCGGTATACCACATCGATCCAATTCACTCTATTCCTTGCCCTCCTTTCACCCTCCTGCATGTTGAGGCCCCGATCACACAAAATCTTTTTCACTCCATCTTTCCACCTCCAATTTGGTCTCCCACTTCTCCTCGTTCCCTCCACCTCCGACACATATATCCTCTTGGTCAATCTTTCCTCACTCATTCTCTCCATGTGCCCAAACCATTTCAAAACACCCTCTTCTGCTCTCTCAACCACGGTCTTTTTATTTCCTCATATCTCTCTTACCCTTACTTTACTTACTCGATCAAACAACCTCACACCACACATTGTCCTCAAACATCTCATTTCCAGCACATCCATCCTCCTGCGCACAACTCTATCCATAGCCCACGCCTCGCAACCATACAACATTGTTGGAACCACTATTCCTTCAAACATACCCATTTTTGATTTCCGAGATAATGTTCTCGACTTCCACACATTCTTCAAGGCTCCCAGGATTTTCGCCCCCTCCACCACCCTATGATCCACTTCCACTTCCATGGTTCCATCCGCTGCCAGATCCACTCCCAGATATCTAAAACACTTTACTTCCTCCAGTTTTTCTACATTCAAACTTACCTCCCAATTGACTTGACCCTCAACCCTACTGTACCTAATAACCTTGCTCTTATTCACATTTACTCTTAACTTTCTTCTTTCACACACTTTACCAAACTCAGTAACCAGCTTCTGCAGTTTCTCATATGAATCAGCCACCAGCGCTGTATCATCAGCGAACAACAACTGACTCACTTCCCAAGCTCTCTCATCCCCAACAGACTTCATACTTGCCCCTCTTTCCAAAACTCTTGCATTAACCTCCCTAACAACCTCATCCATAAATAAATTAAACAACCATGGAGACATCACACACCCCTGCCGCAAACCTACATTCACTGAGAACCAATAACTTATATATATACATATATATATATTTTTTTTTTTTTTTTTTTTATACTTTGTCGCTGTCTCCCGCGTTTGCGAGGTAGCGCAAGGAAACAGACGAAAGAAATGGCCCAACCCCCCCCATACACATGTACATACACACGTCCACACACGGAAATATACATACCTACACAGCTTTCCATGGTTTACCCCGGACGCTTCACATGCCTTGATTCAATCCACTGACAGCACGTCAACCCCTGTATACCACATCGCTCCAATTCACTCTATTCCTTGCCCTCCTTTCACCCTCCTGCATGTTCAGGCCCCGATCACACAAAATCCTTTTCACTCCATCTTTCCACCTCCAATTTGGTCTCCCTCTTCTCCTCGTTCCCTCCACCTCCGACACATATATCCTCTTGGTCAATCTTTCCTCACTCATTCTCTCCATGTGCCCAAACCATTTCAAAACACCCTCTTCTGCTCTCTCAACCACGCTCTTTTTATTTCCACACATCTCTCTTACCCTTACGTCTTACTCGATCAAACCACCTCACACCACACATTGTCCTCAAACATCTCATTTCCAGCACATCCATCCTCCTGCGCACAACTCTATCCATAGCCCACGCCTCGCAACCATACAACATTGTTGGAACTACTATTCCTTCAAACATACCCATTTTTGCTTTCCGGGATAATGTTCTCGACTTCCACACATTTTTCAAGGCTCCCAAAATTTTCGCCCCCTCCCCCACCCTATGATCCACTTCCGCTTCCATGGTTCCATCCGCTGACAGATCCACTCCCAGATATCTAAAACACTTCACTTCCTCCAGTTTTTCACCATTCAAACTCACCACCCAATTGACTTGACCCTCAACCCTACTGTACCTAATAACCTTGCTCTTATTCACATTTACTCTTAACTTTCTTCTTCCACACACTTTACCAAACTCCGTCACCAGCTTCTGCAGTTTCTCACATGAATCCGCCACCAGCGCTGTATCATCAGCGAACAACAACTGACTCACTTCCCAAGCTCTCTCATCCCCAACAGACTTCATACTTGCCCCTCTTTCCAAGACTCTTGCATTTACCTCCCTAACAACCCCATCCATAAACAAATTAAACAACCATGGAGACATCACACACCCCTGCCGCAAACCTACATTCACTGAGAACCAATCACTTTCCTCTCTTCCTACACGTACACATGCCTTACATCCTCGATAAAAACTTTTCACTGCTTCTAACAACTTGCCTCCCACACCATATATTCTTAACACCTTCCACAGAGCATCTCTATCAACTCTATCATATGCCTTCTCCAGATCCATAAATGCTACATACAAATCCATTTGCTTTTCTAAGTATTTCTCACATACATTCTTCAAAGCAAACACCTGACCCACACATCCTCTACCACTTCTGAAACCACACTGCTCTTCCCCAATCTGATGCTCTGTACATGCCTTCACCCTCTCAATCAATACCCTCCCATATAATTTACCAGGAATACTCAACAAACTTATACCTCTGTAATTATATATATATATATATATATATATATATATATATATATATATATATATATATATATATATATATATATATATATATATATATATATATATATATATATATTTTTTTTTTTTTATACTTTGTCGCAGTCTCCCGCGTTTGCGCGGTAGCGCAAGGAAGCAGACGAAAGAAATGGCCCAACCCACCCCCATAAACATGTATATACATACACGTCCGCACCCGCAAATATACATACCTACACATCTTTCCATGGTTTACCCCAGACGATTCACATGCCCTGATTCAATCCACTGACAGCAAGTCAACCCCGGTATACCACATCGATCCAATTCACTCTATTCCTTGCCCTCCTTTCACCCTCCTGCATGTTGAGGCCCCGATCACACAAAATCTTTTTCACTCCATCTTTCCACCTCCAATTTGGTCTCCCACTTCTCCTCGTTCCCTCCACCTCCGACACATATATCCTCTTGGTCAATCTTTCCTCACTCATTCTCTCCATGTGCCCAAACCATTTCAAAACACCCTCTTCTGCTCTCTCAACCACGCTCTTTTTATTTCCTCATATCTCTCTTACCCTTACTTTACTTACTCGATCAAACAACCTCACACCACACATTGTCCTCAAACATCTCATTTCCAGCACATCCATCCTCCTGCGCACAACTCTATCCATAGCCCACGCCTCGCAACCATACAACATTGTTGGAACCACTATTCCTTCAAACATACCCATTTTTGATTTCCGAGATAATGTTCTCGACTTCCACACATTCTTCAAGGCTCCCAGGATTTTCGCCCCCTCCACCACCCTATGATCCACTTCCACTTCCATGGTTCCATCCGCTGCCAGATCCACTCCCAGATATCTAAAACACTTTACTTCCTCCAGTTTTTCTACATTCAAACTTACCTCCCAATTGACTTGACCCTCAACCCTACTGTACCTAATAACCTTGCTCTTATTCACATTTACTCTTAACTTTCTTCTTTCACACACTTTACCAAACTCAGTAACCAGCTTCTGCAGTTTCTCATATGAATCAGCCACCAGCGCTGTATCATCAGCGAACAACAACTGACTCACTTCCCAAGCTCTCTCATCCCCAACAGACTTCATACTTGCCCCTCTTTCCAAAACTCTTGCATTAACCTCCCTAACAACCTCATCCATAAATAAATTAAACAACCATGGAGACATCACACACCCCTGCCGCAAACCTACATTCACTGAGAACCAATAACTTATATATATACATATATATATATTTTTTTTTTTTTTTTTTTTTTATACTTTGTCGCTGTCTCCCGCGTTTGCGAGGTAGCGCAAGGAAACAGACGAAAGAAATGGCCCAACCCCCCCCATACACATGTACATACACACGTCCACACACGGAAATATACATACCTACACAGCTTTCCATGGTTTACCCCCGGACGCTTCACATGCCTTGATTCAATCCACTGACAGCACGTCAACCCCTGTATACCACATCGCTCCAATTCACTCTATTCCTTGCCCTCCTTTCACCCTCCTGCATGTTCAGGCCCCGATCACACAAAATCCTTTTCACTCCATCTTTCCACCTCCAATTTGGTCTCCCTCTTCTCCTCGTTCCCTCCACCTCCGACACATATATCCTCTTGGTCAATCTTTCCTCACTCATTCTCTCCATGTGCCCAAACCATTTCAAAACACCCTCTTCTGCTCTCTCAACCACGCTCTTTTTATTTCCACACATCTCTCTTACCCTTACGTCTTACTCGATCAAACCACCTCACACCACACATTGTCCTCAAACATCTCATTTCCAGCACATCCATCCTCCTGCGCACAACTCTATCCATAGCCCACGCCTCGCAACCATACAACATTGTTGGAACTACTATTCCTTCAAACATACCCATTTTTGCTTTCCGGGATAATGTTCTCGACTTCCACACATTTTTCAAGGCTCCCAAAATTTTCGCCCCCTCCCCCACCCTATGATCCACTTCCGCTTCCATGGTTCCATCCGCTGACAGATCCACTCCCAGATATCTAAAACACTTCACTTCCTCCAGTTTTTCACCATTCAAACTCACCACCCAATTGACTTGACCCTCAACCCTACTGTACCTAATAACCTTGCTCTTATTCACATTTACTCTTAACTTTCTTCTTCCACACACTTTACCAAACTCCGTCACCAGCTTCTGCAGTTTCTCACATGAATCCGCCACCAGCGCTGTATCATCAGCGAACAACAACTGACTCACTTCCCAAGCTCTCTCATCCCCAACAGACTTCATACTTGCCCCTCTTTCCAAGACTCTTGCATTTACCTCCCTAACAACCCCATCCATAAACAAATTAAACAACCATGGAGACATCACACACCCCTGCCGCAAACCTACATTCACTGAGAACCAATCACTTTCCTCTCTTCTTACACGTACACATGCCTTACATCCTCGATAAAAACTTTTCACTGCTTCTAACAACTTGCCTCCCACACCATATATTCTTAACACCTTCCACAGAGCATCTCTATCAACTCTATCATATGCCTTCTCCAGATCCATAAATGCTACATACAAATCCATTTGCTTTTCTAAGTATTTCTCACATACATTCTTCAAAGCAAACACCTGACCCACACATCCTCTACCACTTCTGAAACCACACTGCTCTTCCCCAATCTGATGCTCTGTACATGCCTTCACCCTCTCAATCAATACCCTCCCATATAATTTACCAGGAATACTCAACAAACTTATACCTCTGTAATTATATATATATATATATATATATATATATATATATATATATATATATATATATATATATATATATAATGTTCTTTTTTTTTTTTGCTTTGTCGCAGTCTCCCGCGTTTGCGCGGTAGCGCAAGGAAACAGACGAAAGAAATGGCCCAACCCACCCCCATAAACATGTATATACATACACGTCCGCACCCGCAAATATACATACCTACACATCTTTCCATGGTTTACCCTAGACGATTCACATGCCCTGATTCAATCCACTGACAGCAAGTCAACCCCGGTATACCACATCGATCCAATTTACTCTATTCCTTGCCCTCCTTTCACCCTCCTGCATGTTGAGGCCCCGATCACACAAAATCTTTTTCACTCCATCTTTCCACCTCCAATTTGGTCTCCCACTTCTCCTCGTTCCCTCCACCTCCGACACATATAACCTCTTGGTCAATCTTTCCTCACTCATTCTCTCCATGTGCCCGGTCCATTTCAAAACACTCTCTTCTGCTCTCTCAACCACTCTCTTTTTATTTCCACACATCTCTCTTACCCTTACGTTACTTACTCGATCAAACCACCTCACACCACACATTGTCCTCAAACATCTCATTTCCAGCACATCCATCCTCCTGCGCACAACTCTATCCATAGCCCACGCCTCGGAACCATACAAAATTGTTGGAACCACTACTCCTTCAAACATACCCATTTTTGCTTTCCGAGATAATGTTCTCGACTTCCACACATTTTCGCCCCCTCCCCCACCCTATCCTCCACTTCCATTTTCCATTGTTCCATCCGCTGCCAGATCCACTTCCAGATATCTAAAACACTTTACTTCCTCCAGTTTTTCTCCATTCAAACTTACCTCCCAATTGACTTGATCCTCAACCCTATTGTACCTAATAACCTTGCTCTTATTCACATTTACTCTTAACTTTCTTCTTTCAAACACTTTACCAAACTCAGTCACCAGCTTCTGCAGTTTCTTACATGAATCAGCCACCAGCGCTGTATCATCTTGGGAGTAAAGTCAGGGGTTAGTGAGAGGACAAGAGTAATGGGTGGAGTAGCACTACTCTTTAAACGGGAGTCGTGGGAGTATGTGATGTCGTGTAAGAAAGTAAATTCTAGATTGATATGTGTAAAACTTAAAGTTGATGGAGAGATTGGTGATTATTGGTGCTTTTGCACCTGGGCATGAGAAGAAAGATCATAAGAGGCAAGTGCTTTGGCAGCAGCTGAGTGAGTGTGTTAGTAGTTTTGATGCACGAGACCGGGCTATAGTGCTGGGTGATTTGATTGCAAAGTTGAGTAATGTGGCAGTTGAGGGAATAACTGGTGTACCTGGGGTGTTCAGTGTTGTAAATGGAAATGGAAAGGAGCTTGTAGATTTATGTGCTGAAAAAGGACTGGTGATTGGGAGTACCTGACTTAAAAAGAGAGATATACATAAGTACACGTAAGTAAATAGGAGAGATGGCCAGAGAGCGTTAATGGATTACGTGTTAATTGATAGGCGCGCGAAAGAGACACTGTTGGATGTTAATGTGCTGAGAGGTGCAACTTAATGGATGTCTGATCATTATCTTGTGGACGCGAAGGTGAAGATTTTTATAGGTTTTCAGAAAAGAAGAGAGAATGTTGGGGTTAAGATAGTGGTGAGAGTAAGTGAGCTTGGGAAGGAGACTTTTGTGAGGAAGTACCAGGAGAGACTGAGTACAGAATGGAAAAAAAGTGAGAATTAAGGACGTAAGGTGAGTGGGGGAGGAATGGAATATATTTAGGGAAGCAGTGATGGCTTGCACAAAAGATTCTTCTAGCATGAGAAGCGTGGGAGGTGGGCTGATTAGAAATGGTAGTGAGTGGTGGGATGAAGAGGTAAGATTATAAGTGAAAGAGAAGAGAGGCATTTGGACAATTTTTGCAAGGAAATAATACAAATGACTAGGAGATCTATAAAATAAAGAGGCAGAAGGTCAAGAGAAACGTGCAAGAGGTGAAAAAGAGGGGAAATGAGAGTTGGAGTGAGAGTGTATCATTAAATTTTAGGAAGAATAAAAAGATGTTTTGGATGGAGGTAAATAAAGTGCTTAAGACAAGGGAACAAATGGGAACTTCAGTGAAGGAGGCTAATGGGGAGGTGATAACAAGTAGTGGTGATGTGAGAGGGAGATGGAGTGAGTATTTTGAAGGTTTGTTGAATGTGTTTGATGATAAAGTGGCAGATATAAGGTGTTTTGGTCAGGTGGTGTGCAAAGTGAGTGGGTTAGGGAAAATGATTTGCTAAACAGAGAAGAGGTAGTAAAAGCTTTGCGGAAGATGAAAGCCGGCAAGGCAGTGGGTTTGGATGGTATGGCAGTAAAATGTATTAAAGCAGGGGGTGACTGTATTGTTGATAAGTTGGTAAGGTTATTCAATACATGTATGTCTCATGGTTAGGTGTCTGAGGATTGGGGGAATGCTTGCATAGTGCCACTGTACAAAGGCAAAGGAAATAAAAGTGAGTGCTAAAAATTACAGAGATATAAGTTTGTTGAGTATTCCTGGGAAATTATATGAGAGGGTATTGATTGAAAGGGTGACGTCTCGTACAGAGCCTCAGATTAGGGAAGAGCACTGTGGTTTCACAACTGGTAGACGATGTGTGGATCAAGTGTTTGCTTTGAAGAATGTATGTGAGAAATACTTAGAAAAGCAAATGGATTTGTATGTAGCGTTTATGGATCTGGAGAAGGCATATGATAGAGTTGATAGAGATGCTCTGTGGAAGGTATTAAGAATATATGGTGTGGGAGGCAAGTTCGTAGAGGCAGTGAAAAGTTTTTATCGAGGATGTAATGCATGTGTATGTGTAGGAAGAGAGGAAAGTGATTGGTTCTCAGTGAATGTAGGTTTGCGACACGGGTGTGTGATGTCTCCATGGTTGTTTAATTTGTTTATGGATAGGGTTGTTAGGGAGGTGAATGCAAGAGTTTTGGAAAGAGGTACAGGTATGCAGAGTCTGTTATGGATGAGAGAGCTTGGGAAGTGAGTTAGTTGTTGTTCGCTGATGATACAGCACTGGTGGATGATTCGTGTGAGAAACTGCAGAAGCTGGTGACTGAGTTTCGTGAAGTGTGTGAAAGAAGAAAGCTGAGAGTAAATATGTATAAGAGTAAGGTTATTAGGTACAGTAGGGTTGAGGGTCAACTCAACTGGGAGGTAACTTTGAACGGAGAAAAACTGTAGGAAATAAAATGTTTCAGATATCTGGGAGTGGATTTGGCAGCGGATGGAATCATGAAACCGGAAGTGAATCATAGGTTAGGGGAGGGGAGAAAATTCTGGGTGCGTTGAAGAATGTGTTGAAGTCGAGAACATTATCTCGGAAAGCAAAAATGGGTTTGTTTGAAGGAATAGTGGTTCCAACAATGTTATATGGTTGCGAGGCGTGGGCTATGGATAGAGTTGTGCAGAGGAGGGTAGATGTGCTGGAAATGAGATGTCAGAGGATAATATGTGGTGTGAGATGGTTTCATCAAGTAAGTAATAATAGGGTTAGAGAGATGTGTGGTAGTAAAAAAGAGTGTGATTGAGAGAGCAGAAGAGGGTGTTTTGAAATGGTTTGGTCACATGGAGAGAATTAGTGAGGAAAGATTGACCAATAGAATATATATGTTCCAAGGGGGAAGGGGACGAAGACAAGTGGGAGATCAGATTGGAGGTGGAAGGATGGAGTGGAAAAGATTTTGAGTGATCGGTGCCTAAACATGCAGGAGGGTGAAAGGGGTGCAAGGAATAGATTGAATTAGAACCATGTGGTATACTGAGAACGATGTGCTGTCAATGGATTGAACCAAGGAATGTGAAGATTCTAGGGGTAAACCAAGAAAAGTTGTGTGGGGCCTGGATGTGGAAAGGGAGCAGAGGATTCGGTTCATTATTGCATGACATCTAGAGACTGAATGTGAACAAATGTGGCCTTTGCTGTTTTTTCCTAGCGCTACCTCACGCACATGAGAAGGAAGGCGGTTGTTATTTCATGTGATGAAGGGTGGCAATGGATTACGTTTTACGTGATAATTGATAGGCGCGCGAATGAGAGACTTTTGGATGTTAATGTGCTTAGAGGTGCAACTGGAGGGATGTTTGATCATTATCTTGTTGAAGCGAAGGTGAAGATTTGTTGGGGTTTTCAGAACAGAAGAGCGAATGTTGGGGTGAAGATGGTGGTGAGAGTAAGTGAGCTTGGGAATGAGACATGTGTGAGGAAGTAACAGGAGAGACTGAGTATAGAATGGAAAAAGGTGAGAACAAAGGAGGTAAGGGGAGTAGGGGGGGAATGGGATGTATTTAGGGAAGTATTGATGGCTTGCGCAAAAGATGCTTGTGGCATGAGAAGCGTGGGAGGTGGGTTGATTAGAAAGGGTAGTGAGTGGTGGGATGAAGAAGTAAGATTACTACTGAAAGAGAAGAGAGAGGCATTTGCAAGATTTTTGAAGGGAAAGAATGCAAATGAGAGGGAGATGTATAAAAGAAAGAGACAGGAGGTAAAGAGAAAAGTGCAGGAGGTGAAAAACACGGCAAATGATGGTTGGGGTGAGAGATATCATTAAATTTTAGGGAGAATAAAAAGATGTTTTGGAAGGGGGTAAATAAAGTGCGTAAGACAAGGGAGCAAATGGGAACATCAGTGAAGGGGGCTAATGGGGAGGTGATAACAGGTAATGGTGATGTGAGAAGGAGATGGAGTGAGTATTTTGAAGGTTTGTTGAATGTGTTTGATGATAGAGTGGCAGATATAGGGTGTTTTGGTCGAGGTGGTGTGCAAAGTGAGAGGGTTAGGGAAAATGATTTGGTAAACAGAGAAGAGGTAGTAAAAGCTTTACGAAAGATGAAAGGCAGCAAGGCAGCAGGTTTGGATGGTATTGCAGTGGAATTTATTAAAAAGGGGGTGACTGTATTGTTGACTGGTTGGTAAGGTTATTTAATGGATGTATGATTCATTGTGAGGTGCCTGTGGATTGGCGGAATGCGGGCATGTGCAATTTTACAAAGGCAAATGGGATAAAAGTGAGTGCTCAAATTACATAGGTATAAGTTTGTTGAGTATTCCTGGTAAATTATATGGGAGGGTATTGATTGAGAGGGTGAAGGCATGTACAGAGCATCAGATTGGGGAAGAGCAGTGTGGTTTCATAAGTGGTAGAGGATGTGTGGATCAGTTGTTTGCTTTCAAGAATGTATGTGAGAAATACGTAGAAAAGCAAATGGATTTGTATGTAGCATTTATGGATCTGGAGAAGGCATTTGATAGAGTTCATAGAGATGCTCTGTGGAAGGTATGAAGAATATATGGTGTGGGAGGCAAGTTGTTAGAAGCAGTGAAAAGTTTTTATCGAGGATGTAAAGCATGTGTACGTGTAGGAAGAGAGGAAAGTAATTGGTTCTCAGTGAATGTAGGTTTGCGGCAGGGGTGTGTGATGTCTCCATAGTTGTTTCATTTGTTTATGGATGGGGTTGTTAGGGAGATGAATGCACGAGTTTTGGAAAGAGGGGCAAGTATGCAGTCTGTTGTGGATGAGAGAGCTTGGGAATTCAATCAGTTGTTTGCTAATTATACAGCACTGGTGGCTGATTCATGTGAGAAACTGCAGAAGCTGGTGACTGAGTTTGGTAAAGTGTGTGCAAGAAGAATGTTGGGATTAAATGTGAATATGAGCAAGGTTATTATGTACAGTAGGGTTGAGGGTCATGTCAATTAAGAGCAGGCCACGTGGAGGTAGAGGAAGGTTGACGCTACGTGGAGGTCGAGGAAGGTTGATACCACGTGGAGGTAGAAGAAGGTTGACTCTACAAGAAGGTAGAGGAAAAACTGGAGGAAGTAAAGTGTTTTAGATATCTGAGAGTGGATCTGGCCGCGGATAAAACCATGGAAGCGGAAGTGAATCATAGGGTTGGGGAGGGGCCGAAAATTCTAGGAGCCTTGAAGAATGTTTGGAAGTCGAAAACATTATCTTGGAAAGCAAAAATGGGTATGTTTGAAAGAATAGGTGTTCCAACAATGTTGTATGGCTGCGAGGCGTGGGCTATGGATAGAGTTGTGCGCAGGAGGGTGGATGTGCTGGGAATGAGATGTTGGAGAACAATATGTGGTGTGAAGTGCTTTGATCGAGTAAATAATGTAAGGGTAAGAGAGATGTGCAGAAACAAAAAGAATGTGATTGAGAGAGCAGAAGAAAGTGTTTTGAAACGGTTTGGTCACATGGAGAGAATGAGTGAGGAAAGATTGACCAAGATGATATATGTGTCAGAGGTGTAGGGAACGAGGAGAAGAGGGAGACCAAATTGGAGGTGGAAATATGGAGTGAAAAAGATTTTGAGTGATCTGGGCCTGAACATGCAGGAGGGTGAAGGCGTGCAAGGAATAGAATGAATTGGAACGATGTGATACAGGGGTCGACGTGCTGTCAATGGATTGAACCAAGGTATGTGAAGCGTCTTGGGTAAAACATGAAGAGTCTGTAGGGCCTGGATGTGGAAAGGGAGCTGTGGTTTCGGTGCATTATTACATAACAGCTAGAGACTGAGTGTGAACGAATGGGGCCTTTTTGTTCTTTTCCTAGCACTACAACTTTGCGCATATAAGGGGGGGGGGGGAATTGTTATTCCATGTTTGGCGAGGTGGCGATGGGAAAAAATAAAGACAGACAGTATGAATATGTACATCTGTATATATGTATATGTCTGCGTGTGTATATATATGTGTACATTGAGATGTATAGTTATGTATATTTGCTTGTGTGGACGTGTATGTATATACATATGTATGTGGGTGGGTTGGGCCATTCTTTCGTTTGTTTCCTTGCGCTACTTTGCTAACGCGGGAGACAGCGCAAAGAAACAGACGAAAGAATGACCCAACCCGCCCACATACACATGTATATACATACACGTCCACTCACGCAAATATACATACCTATACATCTCAATGTACAATATATATATATATATATATATATATATATATATATATATATATATATATATATATATATATATATATATATATATATATATATATATATATATACACACAGAGACATATACGTATATAAACATGCAGATAATACACACTGTCTGCCTTTATTTGTTATATAAATATATATATTATTCTGCTTTCTCGCTGTCTCCCGCCTTAGCGAGGTAGCGCAAGGAAACAGACGAAAGAATGACCCAACCCGCCCACATACACATGTATATACATACACGTCCACACACATCAAATATACATACCTATACATCTCAATGTACACACACATATATATATATATATATATATATATATATATATATATATATATATATATATATATATATATATATATATATATATATATATATATATATATATATATATATATATATATATAAATATATATATATATATACACAGAGACATATACATATATACACATGCACATAATACACACTGTCTGCCTTTATTTGTTCCCATCGCCAACTCGCCACACATGGAATAACAACCCCTTCCCCCTCATGTGTGCGAGGTAGCGCTAGAAAAACACACCAAAGGCCCCATTCGTTCACACTCAGTCTCTGGCTGTCATGTAATAATGCACCGAAACCACAGCTCCCTTTCCATATCCAGGCCCCACAAAACTTTCCATGGTTTACCCCAGACGCTTCACATGCCCTGGTTCAATCCATTGACAGCACGTCGACCCCGGTATACCACATCGTTCCAATTCACTCTATTCCTTGCACGCCTTTCACCCTCCTGCATATTCAGGACCCGATCACTCAAAATCTTTTTCACTCCATCTTTCCACCTCCAATTTGGTCTCCCACTTTTCCTCGTTCCCTCCACCTTTGACACATATATCCTCTTGGTCAATCTTTCCTCACTCATTCTCTCCATGTGACCAAACCATTTCAAAACACCCTCTTCTGCTCCCTCAACCACACTCTTTTTATTTAAACATTTCTCTCTTACCCTTACATTATTTACTCGATCAAAGCACCTCACACCATATATTGTCCTCAAACATCTCATTTCCAGCACATCCACCCTCCTGCGCACAACTCTATCCATAGCCCACGCCTCGCAACCATACAACATTGTTGGAGCCACTATTCCTTCAAACATACCCTTTTTGCTTTCTGAGATAATGTTCTCGACTTCCAAACATTCTTCAAGGCTCCCAGAATTTTCGCACCCTCCCCCACCCTATGATTCACTTCCGCTTCCATGGTTCCATCCGCTGCCAGATCCACTCCGAGATATCTAAAACACTTTATTTCCTCCAGTTTTCACCATTCAAACTTACCTCCCAATTGACTTGACCCTCAACCCTAATGTACCTAATAACCTTGCTCTTATTCACATTTACTCTTAACTTTATTCTTTCACACACTTTACCAAACTCAGTCACCAGCTTCAGCAGTTTCTTACATGAATCAACCACCAGCTGTATCATCAGCGAACAACAACTGACTCACTTCCCAAGCTCTCTCATCCACAACAGACTGCATACTTGCCCCTCTTTCCAAAACTCTTGCATTCACCTCCCTAACAACCCCATCCATAAACAAATTAAACAACCATGGAGAAATCACACATCCCTGCCGCGAACCTATCATTCACTGAGAACCAATCACTTTCCTCTCTTCCTACACGTACACATGCCTTACATCCTCGTAAAAACTTTTCACTGCTTCTAACAACTTGCTTCCCACACCATATATTCTTAAAACCTTCCACAGAGCATCTCTATCAACTCTATCATATGCCTTTTCCAGATTCAAAAATGCTACATACAAATCCGTTTGCTTTTCTAAGTATTTCTCACATACATTCTTCAAAGCAAATACCTGATCCACACATCATCTACCACTTCTGAAATCACACTGCTCTTCCTCAATCTGATGTTCTGTACATGCCTTCACCCTCTCAATCAATACCCTCCCATATAATTTACCAGGAATACTCAACAAACTTATACATCTGTAATTGGAGCACTCACTCTTATCCCCTTTGCCTTTGTACAATGGCACTATGCAAGCATTCCGCCAATCCTCAGGCACCTCACCATGAATCATATATACATTAAATAACCTTACCAACCAGTCACCAATACATTCACCCCGTTTTTTAATAAATTCCACTGCAATACAATCCAAACCTGCTGCCTTGCCGGGTTTCATCATCCGTAAAGCTTTTACTACCTCTTCTCTATTTACCAAATTATTTTGCCTAACCCTCTCACTTTGCACACCACCTCGACCAAAACACCCTATATCTGCCACTCTATCATCAAACACATTCAACAAACCTTCAAAATACTCACTCCATCTCCTTCTTACATCACCAATACTTGTTATCACCTCCCCATTAGCCCCCTTCACTGAAGTTCCCATTTGCTCCCTTGTCTTACGCACTTTATTTACCTCCTTCCAAAACATCTATTTATTCTCCCTGAAATTTAATGATACTCTGTCAGCCCAGCTCCCATTTGCCCTCTTTTTCACCTCTTACACCTTTTTCTTGACCTCCTGCCTCTTTCTTTTATACATCTCCCACTCATTTGCATTTTTTCCCAGCAAATATCGTGCAAATGCCTCTCTCTTCTCTTTCACTAATAATCTTACCTCTACATCCCACCACTCACTACCTTTTCTAATCAGCCCACCTCCACGCTTCTAATACCACGAAAATCTTTTGCGCAAGCTATCACTGCTTCCCTAAATACATCCCATTCCTCCTCCACTCCCCTTACCTCCTTTGTTGTCACCTTTTTCCATTCTGTACCAGTCTCTCATGGTACTTCCTCACACAAGTCTCCTTCCGAAGCTCACTTAATCTCACCACTCTCTTCACCCCAATATTCTCTCTTCTCTGAAAACCCCCACAAATCTTCACCTTCGCCTCCACAAGATAATGATCAGACATCCCTCCAGTTGCATCTCTAGGCACATTAACATCCAAAAGTCTCTCTTTCATGCCTCTATCAATTAACACGTATTCCAATCACGCTCTCTGGCCATCTCTCATACTTACATAAGTATACTTATGTATATATCGCTTTCTAAACCAGGTATTCCCAATCACCAGTCCTTTTTCAGCACATAAATCTCCAAGCTCTTCACCATTCCCATTTACAAAACTGAACACTCCATATATACCAATTATTCCCTCAACTGCCACATTACTCACCTTTGCATTCAAATCACCCATCACTACAACCCGGTCTTGTGCATCAAAACCATTAACACACTCATTCAGCTGCTCCCAAAACACTTGCCTCATTATCTTTCTTCTCGTGCCCAGGTGCATATGCACCAATAATCACCCTTCTCCCTCCATCAACTTTCAGTTTTACCCATATCAAACTAAAATTTACTTTCTTACACTCTATCAAGTACTCCCAAAACTCCTGATTCAGGAGTAGTGCTACTCCTTCCCTTGCTCTTGTCCTCTCACTAACCCCTGACTTTACTCCCAAGACATTCCCAAACCAATCTTCCCCTTTATCCTTGAGGTTCGTTTCACACAGAGCCAAAACATCCAGGTTCCTCTCCTCAAACATACTACCTATCTCTCCTTTTTTCTCATCTTGGTTACATCCACACACTTTTAGACACCCCAATCTGAGCATTCAAGGAAGATGAGCAATCCTCGTGTGACTCCTTTTTCTATTTCAACTTTTGGAAAGTTAAAATACAAGAAGGAGCAGGTTTCTGGCCCCCCGCTCCTGTCCCTTTTAGTCGCCTTCTACGACACGTGAGGAATGCGTGGGAAGTATTCTTTCTCCCCTATCTCCATTGATAAATATATATATATATATATATATATATATATATATATATATATATATATATATATATATATATATATATATATATATTTCATTTATTTTGCTTTGTCGCTGTCTTCCACGTTTGCGAGGTAGCGCAAGGAAACAGACGAAAGAAATGGCCCAACCCACCCCCTTACACATGTATATACACACACGTCCACACACGCAAATATACATACCTATACATCTCAATGTACACATATATTTACACACACAGACACATACATATATACTCATGCACACAATTCACACTGTCTGCCTTTATTCATTCCTATCGCCACCTCGCCACACATGGAATACCATCCCCCTCCCCCTCATGTGTGCGGGGTAGCGGTAGGAAAAGACAACAAAGGCCTCATTCGTTCACACTCAGTCTCTAGCTGTCATGCAATAATGCCCAAAACCACAACTCCCTTTCCACATCCAGGCCCCACAATTCTTTCCATGGTTTACTCCAGACGCTTCACATGCCCTGATTCAATCCACTGACAGCACGTCAACCCCGGTATACCACATCGATCAAATTCACACTATTCCTTGCCCGCCTTTCACCCTCTTGCATGTTCAGGCCCCGATCACTCAAAATCTTTTTCACTCCATCTTTCCACCTCCAATTTCGTCTCCCACTACTCCTCGTTCCCTCCACCTCCGACATATATATCCTCTTAATCAATCTTTCCTAACTCATTCTCTCCATGTGCCCAAACCATTTCAAAACACCCTCTTCTGCTCTCTCAACCACGCTCTTTTTATTTCCACATATCTCTCTTACCCTTACATTACTTACTCGATCAAACCACCTCACACCACACATTGTCCTCAAACATCTCATTTCCAGTACATCCATCCTCCTGCGCACAACTCTATCCATAGTCCATGCATCGCAACCATACAACATTGTTGGAACCACTATTCGTTCAAACATACCCATTTTTGCTTTCCGAGATAATTTTCTCGACTTCCACACATTCTTCAAGGCTCCCAGGATTTTCGCCCCCTCCCCCACCCTATGATTCACTTCCGCTTCCACGGTTCCATCCGCTACCAGATCCACTCCCAGATTTCTAAAACACTTTACTTCCTCCAGTTTTTCTCCATTCAAACTTACCTCTCAATTGACTTGACCCTCAACCCTACTGTACCTAATAAACTTGCCCTTACTCACATTTACTCTTAACTTTCTTATTTCACACACTTTACCAAACTCAGTCACCAGCTTCTGCAGTTTCTCACATGAATCAGCCACCAGCGCTGTGTCATCAGCGAACAACAACTGACTCACTTCCCAAGCTCTCTCATCCACAACAGACTTCATTCCTGCCCCTCTTTTCAAAACTCATGCATTCACCTCCCAAACAACAACATCCATAAACAAATTAAACAACCATGGAGACATCATTCACCCCTTCCGAAAACCTACATTTTTTGCATGGAAAAAATGCAATTGAGTGGGAGATGTGTAAAAGAAAGAGACAGGAGGTCAAGAGAAAGGTGCAAGATGTGAAAAAGAGGGCAAATAAGAGTTGGGGTGAGAGAGTATCATTAAATTTTAGGGAGAATAAAAAGATGCTCAGGAAGGAGGTAAATAAAGTGCGTAAGACAAGGGAGCAAATGGGAACTTCAGTGAAGGGCGCAAATGGGGATGTGATAACAAGTAGTGGTGAGGTGAGAAGGAGAGGGAGTGAGTATTTTGAAGGTTTGTTGAATGTGTTTGATGATAGAGTGGCAGATATAGGGTGTCTTGGTCAAGGTGGTGTGCAAAGTGAGAGGGTTGGGGAAAATGATTTGGTAAACAGAGAAGAGGTATTAAAAGCTTTGCGGAAGATGAAAGCCGGCAAGGCAACAGGTTTGGATGGTATTGCAGTGGAATATATTAAAAAAGGGGGTGACTGTATTGTTGACTGGTTGGTAAGGTTATTTAATGTATGTATGACTCATGGTGAGATGCCTGAGGATTGGCGGAATGTGTGCATAGTGCCATTGTACAAAGGCAAAGGGGATAAGAGTGAGTGCTCAAATTACAGAGGTATAAGTTTGTTGAGTATTCCTGGTAAATTATATGGGAGGGTATTGATTGAGAGGGTGAAGGCATGTACAGAGCATCAGATTGGGGAAGAGCAGTGTGGTTTCAGAAGTGGTAGAGGATGTGTGAATCAGGTGTTTGCTTTGAAGAATGTATGTGAGAAATACTTAAAAAAGCAAATGGATTTGTATGTAGCATTTATGAATCTGGAAAAGGCATATGATAGAGCTGATAGAGATGCTCTGTGGAAGGTATTAAGAATATATGGTGTGGGAGGCAAGTTGTTAGAAGCAGTGAAAAGTTTTTATCGAGGATGTAAGGCATGTGTACGTGTAGGAAGAGAGGAAAGTGATTGGTTCTCAGTGAATGTAGGTTTGCGGCAGGGGTGTGTGATGTCTCCATGGTTGTTTAATTTGTTTATGGATGGGGTTGTTAGGGAGGTGAATGCAAGAGTTTTGGAAAGAGGGGCAAGTATGAAGTCTGTTGGGGAAGAGAGAGCTTGGGAAGTGAGTCAGTTGTTGTTCGCTGATGATACAGCGCTGGTGGCTGATTCATGTGAGAAACTGCAGAAGCTGGTGACTGAGTTTGGTAAAGTGTGTGAAAGAAGAAAGTTAAGAGTAAATGTGAATAAGAGCAAGGTTATTAGGTACATTAGGGTTGAGGGTCAAGTCAATTAGGAGGTGAGTTTGAATGGAGAAAAACTGGTGGAAGTGAAGTGTTTTAGATATCTGGGAGTGGATCTGGCAGCGGATGGAACCATGGAAGCGGAAGTGGATCATAGGTTGGGGGAGGGGGCGAATATTCTGGGAGCCTTGAAGAATGTGTGGAAGTCGAGAACATTATCTCGGAAAGCAAAAATGGGTATGTTTGAAGGAACAGTGGTTCCAACAATGTTGTATGGTTGCGAGGCGTGGGCTATGGATAGAGTTGTGCGCAGGAGGATGGATGTGCTGGAAATGAGATGTTTGAGGACAATGTGTGGTGTGAGGTGGCTTGATCGAGTAAATAACGTAAGGGTAAGAAGGATGTGTGGAAATAAAAAGAGCGTGGTTGAGAGAGCAGAAGAGGGTGTTTTGAAATGGTTTGGGCACATGGAGAGAATGAGTGAGGAAAGATTGACCAAGAGGATATATGTGTCGGAGGTGGAGGGAACGAGGAGAAGAGGGAGACTAAATTGGAGGTGGAAAGATGGAGTGAAAAAGATTTTGTGTGATCGGGGCCTGAACATGCAGGAGGGTGAAAGAAGGGCAAGGAATAGAGTGAATTGGAGCGATGTGGTATACCGGGTTTGACGTGCTGTCAGTGGATTGAATCAAGGCATGATAAGCGTCTGGGGTAAACCATGGAAAGCTGTGTAGGTATGGATATTTGCGTGTGTGGACGTATGTATATACATGTGTATGGGGGTGGGTTGGGGCATTTCTTTCGTCTGTTTCCTTGCGCTACCTCGCAAACGCGGGAGACAGCGAAAAAAAAAATATATATATATATATGTATATATATACATGTGTATATATACATGTATATATATACATGTGTATGTGTATATATATATACATATATATATATATGTGTATGTGTATATATATACATGTGTATGTGGGTGGGTTGGGCCATTCTTTCGTCTGCTTCCTTGCGCTACCTCGCTAATGCGGGAGATCGTGACAAAGAAAAATAGAAATATAAATAAAAAAAGATATATATATATGTATATATATATATATATATATATATATATATATATATATATATATATATATATATATATATAAATATATTATCCCTGGGGATAGAGGAGAAGGAATACTTCCCACGCATTAGGTGCGTGTCTTCGAACGCAACTAAAAGGGAAGGGTGCGGGGGGCTGAGAATCCTCCCCTCATGTTTTTACCATTCCAAAAGAAGGAACAAAGAAGGGGGCTAAGAGAGGATATTCCCTCAAAGGTATAGATCTTTGTTCTTAACGCTACCTCGCTAAGCGGGAAAGGGCGAATAGTGTGAAGGAAAAAAAAAGAAATATATATATATATATATATATATATATATATATATATATATATATATATATATATATATATATATATATATATATATATATAAATAGATATATATATATATAGTGATGTGTGATTTGAATGCAAAGGTGAGTAGTGTGGCAGTTGAGGAAATAATTAGTATACATGGGGTGTTCAGTGTTGTAAATGGAAATGGTGAAGAGCTTGTAGATTCATGTGGTGAAAAAGGACTGGTGATTGGGAATACCTGGTTTAAAAATCGAGATATACCTAAGTATACGTATGTAAGTAGGAGAGATGGCCAGAGAGCTTTATTGGATTACGTGTTAATTGACAGGCGTGCGAAAGAGAGACTTTTGGATGTTAATGTGCTGAGAGGTGCAACTGGGGGGATGTCTGATCATTATCTTGTGGAGGCTAAGATGAAGATTTGTATGGGTTTTCAGAAAAGAAGAATGAATGTTGGGGTGAGGAGGGTGGTGAGAGTAAGTGAGCTTGGGAAGGAGACTTCTGTGAGGAAGTACCAGGAGAGACTGAGCACAAAATGGAAAAAGGTGAGAACAATGGAAGTAAGGGGAGTGGGGGAGGAATGGGATGTATTTAGGGAATCAGTGATGCATTGCGCAAAAGATGCTTGTGGCATGAGAAGCGTGGGAGGTGGTTTGATTAGAAAGGGTAGTGAGTGGTGGGATGAAGAAGTAAGATTATTAGTGAAAGAGAAGAGAGAGTCCTTTGGACGATTTTTGCAGGGAAAAAATGCAATTGAGTGGGAGATGCATAAAAGAAAGAGACAGGAGGTCAAGAGAAAGGTGCAAGAGGTAAAAAAGAGGGCAAATGAGAGTTGGGCTGAGAGAGTATCATTAAATTTTAGGGAGAATGAAAAGATGTTCTGGAAGGAGGTAAATAAAGTGCGTAAGACAAGGGAGCAAATGGGAACTTCAGTGAAGATGTGAGAAGGAGTTGGAGTGAGTATTTTGAAGGTTTTTGAATGTTTTTGAAGATAAATTGGCAGATATAGGGTGTTTTGGTCGAGGTGGTGTGCAAAGTGAGAGGGTTATGGAAAATGATTTGGTAAACAGAGAAGAGGTAGTAAAAGCTTTGCGGAAGATGAAAGCCGGCAAGGCAGCAGGTTTGGATGGTATTGCAGTGGAATATATTAAAAAAGGGGGTGACTATATGGTTGACTGGTTGGTAAGGTTATTTAATGTCTTTATGACTCACGGTGAGGTGCCTGAGGATTGGCGGAATGTGTGCATAGTGCCATTGTACAAAGGCAAAGAGGAAAAGAGTGAGTGCTCAAATTACAGAGGTATAAGTTTGTTGAGTATTCCTGGTAAATCATATGGGAGGGTATTGATTGAGAGGGTGAAGGCATGTACAGAGCATCAGATTGGGGAAGAGCAGTGTGGTTTCAGAAGTGGTAGAGGATGTGTGGATCAGGTGTTTGCTTTGAAGAATGTATGTGAGAAATACTTTGAAAAGCAAATGGATTTGTATGTAGCATTTATGGATCTGGAGAAAGCATATGATAGAGTTGATAGAGATGCTCTGTGGAAGGTATTAAGGATATATGGTGTGGGAGGCAAGTTGTTAGAAGCAGTGAAAAGTTTTTACCGAGGATGTAAGGCATGGGTACGTGTAGGAAGAGAGGAAAGTGATTGGTTCTCAGTGAATGTAGGTTTGCGGCAAGAGTGTGTGATGTCTCCGTGGTTGTTTAATTTCTTTATGGATGGGGTTGTTAGGGTGGTGAATGCAAGAGTTTTGGAAAGAGGGGCAAGTATGAAGTCTGTTGTGGCTGAGAGAGCTTGGGAAGTGAGTCACTTGTTGTTCGCTGATGATACAGCGCTGGTGGCTGATTCATGTGAGAAACTGCAGAAGCTGGTGACTGAGTTTGGTAAATTGTGTGAAAGAAGAAAGTTAAGGGTAAATGTGAATAAGAGCAAGGTTATTAGGTACAGTAGGGTTGAGGGTCAAGTCAATTGGGAGGTAAGTCTGAATGGGGAAAACTGGAGGAAGTAAAGTGTTTTAGATATCCGGGAGTGGATATGGCAGCGGATGGAACCATGGAAGCGGAAATGGATCATAGGGTGGGGAAGGGGGCGAAAATCCTGGGAGCCTTGAAGAGTTGTGCGCAGGAGGGTGGATGTGCTGGAAATGAGATGTTTGAGGACAATGTGTGGTGTGAGGTGGTTTGATCGAGTAAGTAATGTAAGGGTAAGAGAGATGTGTGGAAATAAAGAGAGCGTGGTTGAGAGAGCAGAGGAGTGTGTTTTGAAATGGTTTGGGCACATGGAGAGAAAGAGTTAGGAAAGATTGACCGAGAGGATATATGTGTCGGAGGTGGAGGGAACGATGAGAAGTGGGAGACCAAATTGGAGGTGGAAAGATGGAGTGAAAAAGATTTTGAGTGACCGGGGCCTGAACATGCAGGAGGGTGAAAGGCGGGCAAGGAATAGAGTGAATTGGATCGATATGCTATACCGGGGTTGACGTGCTGGCAGTGGATTGAATCAAGGCATGTGAAGCGTCTGGGGTAAACCATGGAAAGTTGTGTTGGGCCTGGATATGGAAAGGAGCTGTGGTTTCGGGCATTATTGCATGACAGCTAGAGACTGAGTGTGAACGAATGGGGCCTTTGTTGTCTTTTCCTAGCGCTACCTGGCACTCATGAGGTGGGAGGGGGATGGTATTCCATGTGTGGCGAGGTGGCGATGGGAATGAATAAAGGCAGACGGTGTGAATTGTGTGCATGGGTATATATGTATATGTGTGTGTGTGTATATATATATGTGTACATTGAGATGTATAGATATAAATATTTGCGTGTGTGGACGTGTATGTATATACATGTGTATGGGGGTGGGTTGGGCCATTTCTTTCGTCCGTTTCCTTTTGCTACCTCGCAAACGCGGGAGACAGCGACAAAGAAAAATAAATGAATAATTAATATATATATATATATATATATATATATATATATATATATATATATATATATATATATATATATATATATATATATATATATATATATATATATATATATATATATATATATATATATATATATATATATATAATCACTTTGCACACCACCTCGACCAAAACACCCTATACCTGCCGCTCTATCATCAAACACACTCAACAGACCTTCAAAATGCTCACTCCATCTCCTTCTCACATCACTACTACTTGTTTTCACCTCCCTATTTACCCCCTTCACTGATGTTCCCATGTGTTCCCTTATCTTACGCACTTTATGTACCTCTTTCCAAAACATCGTTTTATTCTCCTTAAAATTTAATGATTCTTTCTCACCCCAACTCTCATTTGCTCTCTTTTTCACCTCTTGCTCTCTTCTCTTGACCTCCTGCCTCATTCTTTTATACATCTCCCAGTCTTTTGCATTTTTTCCTGCAAAAATCATTTGAATGCCTCTCTCTTCTCTTTCACTAATAATCTTACTTCATCCCTCCAATCACTACCCTTTTGTCGTCGGCCCACCTCCCAAGATTCTCATGCCAAATGCATCTTTTGAGGAAGCCAACACTGCTTCCTTCAATACATCCCATTCCTCCC
The DNA here is from genome assembly GCF_036320965.1 of Panulirus ornatus. Lineage (NCBI taxonomy): Eukaryota > Metazoa > Arthropoda > Malacostraca > Decapoda > Palinuridae > Panulirus > Panulirus ornatus. The sequence continues at coordinate 58,106,106 of NC_092238.1, forward strand.
CGACTCCTCTTACGTCGCTAAATGTGTGTGGATGTAACCAACATGAGAGAAACAGAGAGATAGGTAGTATGTAAAAATTTATAGAGGTTTTCAGAAGAGAAGAAAGAATGTTGGGGTAAAGAGAGTGGTGAGAATAAGTGAGCTTGGGAAGGAGACTTGTGTGAGGAAGTACCAGGAGAGACTGAGTACAGAATGGAAAAAGGTGTGAACAAAGGATGTAAGGGGAGTCGGGGAGGAATGCGATGTATTTAGGGAAGCAGTGATGGCTTGTGCAAAAGATTCTTGTGGCATGAGAAGCGTAGGAGTTGGGCAGATTAGAAAGAGTAGTGAGTGGTGGGATGAAGAAGTAAGATTATTAGTGAAAGAGAAGAGTGAGACATTTGCACGATTTTTGCAGGGAAATAATGCAAATGAGTGGGAGATGTATAAAAGAAAGAGGCAGGAGGTCAAGAGAAAGGTGCAAGAGGTGAAAAAGAGGGCAAATGAAAGTTGGGGTGAGAGTGAATCATTAAATTTTTGGAAGAATAACAATATGTTTTGGAAGGAGGTAAATAAAGTGCGTTAGACAAGAGAACAAATGGGAACATCAGTGAAGGGATCAAATGGTGAGGTGATAATAAGTAGTGGTGATGTGAGAAGGATATGGAGTGAGTATTTTAAAGGTTTGTTGAATGTGTTTGATGATAGAGTGACAGATATAGGGTGTTTTGGTCGAGGTAGTGTGGAAAGTGTTGTGGTTTCGGAGAATGATTTGATAAACAGAGAAGAGGTAGTAAAAGCTTTACGGATGATGAAAAACAGCAAGGCAGCGGGTTTGGATGGTATTGCAGTGGAATTCATTATAAAAGGGGGTGATTGTATTGTTTACTTTTTGGTAAGATTATTTAATGTATGTATGCTTCATGGTGAGGTGCCTGAGGAGTTGACGGAATGCTTGTATAGTGCCATTGTACAAAAGCAAAGGGGTTCAAAGTGAGTGCTCAAATTACAGAGGTATAAGTTTGTTGAGTAATCCTGGGAAATGATATGGGAAGGTATTGAATGAGATGGTGGAGAAGTGTACAGACCACTAGACTGGGGAAGAGCAGTGTGTTTTCAGAAGTGGTAGAGGATGTGTGGATCATGTGTTTGCTCTGAAGAATGTATGTGAGAAAAAACTTAGAAAAGCAAATGGATTTGTATGAAACATTTATGGATCTGGAGAAGGCATTTGATAGAGTTGATAGAAATGCTCTGTGGAAGAATATATGGTGTTCTTAGAAGCAGTGAAAAGTCTTTATCGAGGATGTAAGGCATGTGTACATGAAAGAAGAGAGGAAAGTGATTGGTTCTTAGTGAATGTTGGTTTGCGGCAGGGGTGTGTGATGTATCCATGGTTGTTTAATTTGTTTATGGATGGGGCTGTTAGGGAGGTGAAAGCAAGAGTTTTGGAAAAGGAGGCAAGTATGCACTCTGTTGTGGATGAGAGAGTTTGGAAAGTGAGTCAGTTGTTGTTCACTGATGATACAGCGCTGGTGGCTTATTCGGGTGAGAAACTGCAGAAGCTGGTGACTGAGTTTGAGAGTAAATATGAATAAGAGCAAGGTAATCAGGTTGAGGGACAAGTCAACTGGGAGGTAAGTTTGAATGGAGAAAAACTGGGGGAAGTGAAATGTTTTAGCTATCTGGGAGTCGATTTGGCAGAGGATGTAACCATGGAAGCGGAAGTGAGTCAGAGGGTGGTGGAGGGGGTGAAAGTTTTGGGAGCGTTAAAGAATGTGTGGAAGTCGAGAACGTTATACTGGAAATCAAAAATGAGTATGTTTGAAGGAATCATGGTTCCAGCAATGATATATTGTTGCGAGGCGTGGGCTATATATAGAATTGTGCGGAGCAGGGTGGATGTGCTGGAAATGAGATGTTTGAGGACAACAAATTGTGTGAGGTGGTTTGATCGAGTAAGTAATGAGAGGGTATGAGAGATGTGTGGTAATAAAAAAAGTTGGTTGAGAGAGCAGAAGGTGTTTTGAAATGGTTTGGTTACATGGAGCGAATGGGTGAGGAAAGATTGACAAATAGGATATATGTGTCAGAGGTGGAGGGAACAAGGAAAGTGGGAGACCAAATTGGAGGTGGAAAGATGGAGTAAAAAACATTTTGATTGATCAGGGCCTGAACATGCAGGAGGGTGAAAAGCGTTCAAGTAATAGAGTGAATTGGAACGATGTGGATTGAACAAAAGCATGTGAAGCGTCTCGGGTAAACCATGGAAAATTCTGTGGGGCCTGGATGTGGAAAGGGAGCTGTGGTTTCAGTGCATTGTACTTGACAGCTAGAGAGTGAGTGTGAACGAATGTGGCCTTTGTTGTCTTTTCCTAACGCTACCTTGCGCACATGTTGGGGAGGGGGCTGGTATTTCATGTGTGTTGGGGTGACGACGGGAATGAATAAGGGCAGACATTATGAATTATGTATATATGTATATATGTATATGTCTGTGTGTGTATATGTATGTATACGTTGAGATGTATAGGTATGTATATGTGCGTGTGTGGACGTGTATGTATATACACGTCTAGGGAGTAAAGTCAGGGTGTATGTGGGTGGGTTGAGCCATTCTTTCATGTGTTGATATAGGGAGAAATGAAAGGGGATGGAGCGAGATGGGTGATTATTGGTGCCTATGCACCTGGTCATGAGAAGAAAGATCATTAGAGAAGATCATTTTCGGAGCAGCTGAGTGAGTGTGTAAGCAGCTTTGATGCACGCGACTGAGTTCTAGTGATGCGTGATTTGAATGCAAAGGTGAGTAATGTGGCAAATGAGGGTATACTTGGTGTAGCTGTTGTGTTCAGTGTTGTAAATGGAAATGGTGAAGAGCTTGTAGTTTTATGTGCTGAAAAAAGTGGTGATTGGGAGTACCTGGTTTAAAAAGAGAAATATAAATAAGTATACGTATGAAAGTAGGAAAGGTGGCCAGAGAGCGTTAATGGACTACGTGTAAATTCATAGGCGCGTGGAAGAGAGATTTCTGGATGTTA